>NW_022280050.1:1082692-1204642 GCF_004355925.1 Anarrhichthys ocellatus
TGTGTGTGTGTGTGTGTGTGTGTGTGTGTGTGTGTGTGTGTGTGTGTGTTTGGACCAAAGAGTCATTCTTATTTTTTAAGGAAAAAATGAAATCAATAGTGTTGTTCTTGAAGCTTGTTACTTATCATGGCATTTATTCATTTCATGTGTGGTGGATATCTGTGAGTACTGTAAGTGCTGAGAGCATAAACACACACAGAAAAACACAGCAGTGGCAGTTGGAATCCCACTGTTTGTTATCCGTTAGCATTTTGCAACCCCAAGCCACATCTTTTTGGATCATTTCTATAGGCAGACTTTGACTATGGAGGACTGTTTCTTATATGGATGACGGAGACTTCATTACTGCGTTACTGCGAGAGATAAAACTGGAGGTGACATAGACTAATGGTTCGGTTCCTGCACAGTAGCAGGTACAGCAAAACAGTGAAATGGTGTTTGCAAGTCTTCATCAATCACAATTAATGACATTTTCTTATGTTGAGGAAATTGTTTTGAATGGTAGAATGAACAGCTCTGTATTGCATCGCTATTATACTTTTTTAAAAAGAGAAATTTCACTGTGGTTGAACATTTACATTTGGATTCATGTGAGCATGAAAAGTATATTTTATACTCATAAGACCACCGTTAATGAGATATGACATCCTTTTTTATAATCTAGACATGAGATGATTGGCTTTACCCACTGTTAAGTGTAGATATTAATATTACATTTGTAACGTTAAGTTTAGTGTTTAATAATGCATGAAGCAAATTATATCTTCTTTTTCAACCTTTACCAGATTATACGTCAGCAATGATAGAGCAATTTTCCCCAATTATGTTGCAGAGATACCTCATTCAGTGTTAAAACAGCACAGCTCACTATGTGTCTATATGCATTTCAAACCCATTCAAAACTACAACTTTAATGTTGATTGTAAATGCTGCTGCTGAGCAAAGAGCACATTTAATAGTTATCTTAGCCTGTGATTAGTATTTTGCATCTGGTGTAATGTTCTCTCACTGGTTGTTGTCAGTGAGACATTCAGCTTCTCATACTGAACCAAGATGCTTTCCTCCTTTTCCGTAGACCATTGAGCTGCTTGTAAAATGTGTAGAGTCAGCTGAAAATGAGGCTCGGGGTTGACAGCAGGGCAGCAGCCCGACATGCCATTTTCCAGTCCTGAGCCTCTTTTGTTGACAAGGGAATAGTCTGTTGGCGATAGCCATTACAGAGAAATGTCCCTTCTGCAGTTGTTGTTGTTTTGTCTCCATGGTGAAAGATGCAATTAAGTGAATTTGCTGACCATCCACTCGGTTTATGCCCCAATGTTTTCTTTATCTCCTCTTTCTTTCTTCTTTGTCTTACTAGCTCAGCAAACTGATTAGATTCCTAATGGAATAGAACAAAGTATTAGAATTACAATATTGATATACAGATAACTACATGTACAGCCATTGCTAGGGAAATAACATGTTAGATATTGACAAGTAATTATGGGTAATTAAAGTCTCTTGTGCTGATTGATCAACGGACGTTAATTAACACCAATCTAGCAATCATTCCGACTCTCTCTTGTCTGTGATAGCTTGATCGATCAGTTGGTTGTGTTTAAAGTGGTTGAGGTTACTCAACAACGTCATGTGTGAAAGAGGAAAGAGTTCTATCAGGATCTGTATCTCCCTGATACATCCACAAGTGACCGGCTAAATTAAACCCTAACCTGTCAGATTCAGAGAGCAAAATAACTATAATTGATCAAACTGACAATCCACTCAGCAGTGTGTTGAAACAAACACGCATGTGGTGCTCATGTTTCCTTTTGACTTTTACATTTTGCACACATGTCTTAGTGCTTGTTCAGGCTGGTTGTGAAAAGATGTAATGAAGGCACTGTTAGGGACACAAGGTCGATCCACTCAGATCTCGGGGCTCTGTAATAATTGGATTGGCCTGAGGAAAAGGTAAGGGCTTCTATTTAGAAGATGTAGGTGATCCATCAGCCTTGACTTGCCTGGAATCAAACTAGCGGTTGAGGTGGAAATTGAATATGATGTGCCACCAGCGAGCAATCGCAGCTAGCCAGCGGTCCCCACGGCATCAAATTAACACAGAGTGCAAAGCTAATCTGGGCTAGCGTGCCCTCCAGGGTCAAATGTTTTGTAAACTGCATGTAGACTGTCATTCTCACTCGTGGGAATTTGTGTGATTTGTGAAAACGAGTTTTGCGTTCCCTTCAGGGATGACATTGAGCCCAAAGCTATTAATACAAGTGGGAATTGTTTCTGTGTGTTTGTGTTTTTATTCTAAATAAATCAAAAAACAAAAAAGTATCTTAGCTTCATGTGATATTTGTAGATTAAAACCCAAAGGGCAACATTTTTGGTTGTTTTTTGTAAATACAAATCGTCTGATATCGTGTATTGACTGCAAGATAGTGCTTTTCTCATCTACATACATTTTCTATATAGTGTACTTGTAGAGTAATATACTGTAGCCGAAGAGAGTAATAAACTGCAGCAGTAAAGTAGCTCATTTCATTTGTGATGGCTGCTGCTGCTTAGCAGTCATTCCTTGGTGTGGAGTGTTGCTATGCTCCTAAAACATTTGTTTAATGTTTTAATGTTTGAGAAAGATGATCCTTTTCAATAACCAATTTTTATGTTCATAAATAGGAATTTTCCTTTCCATAATGCTGCCTATTTTAAAGCCCGCCTCCTCCGTGTAATGGTTCATTTTTGCAATTGTGGCCCTTTCAAAGTCCATCTCCACTCCATATACAGTGTCTATTTTGAAGCGAGAGGAGCCCACCTGACTCTTCTCCACTTTGCACTTCAGTGGGATTTAAAAAATTGAGAGTTCCTGTCACGTCTGTAGAGTCTGTGGCAAAGTGCCCGGACTGTGCATCGCTGATTTCTGCTGAGGACAGAATTGGGTGGTTGGAGGATAGTGTGTCGGTGGCTGGGTGTGCCAGGAGCCTATTGTGCATGTGCCTCTTTACAAAGACACACTCATCACTTATGCTCACGGCGGCAGCATTACTGATGCCTCGAGGTTCACTGTCACACAGAACCAGACAGACCAGCCGGTCCGTCAGGGAGTAGACAGTGAAACGTAATGACACATAACAACTACAGTACATGTTGTCATTTCCCTTGGTGCCAGACCCAGCACTTTGCTTTTAAACTCAAAGATTGGCGCATGAGAGAGAATTTTCTCTCATGAAATATGATCTTATGAAACAAGAAAGATGAGGTTGAATCTTTTTTTCATGTTCTGTGACCAAAATTACCAAATTAGATTGATAAGTATTACTGCGGTTCATGCATGAGGAGTGGGAATCTGCTGAATATCAATTATTGAGAAATGTGATGTGCATCTCATAAAAATATAAAGTATGTGTAAATCCTCCCCAATTGAAAATTACAATTGTGCTATATTGGTCAGGCAGCCAAATTGATGAAGTGCATGGATGTGTCTTTGTTGGTCTGTGGACAGAGCGGGGAACAGGGTGTTCCAGTCTTTAATCTCAAATCAGATCAGAGAACGCCTCAATTAATAGATCGGCTTTCTGGCATAAGAGCAATTTGGAATTGGTATTTGTTTGTGCTGTGGTGTTTTTGAATGTGTGTTTGAATTGAACATAATGTGCATACAGTAAAGACGACATACAGTAATGCTGAGGTGCTACCTGAAGCAAAATGTACACTTTTCCCTTGCATTGCAGTCTGTGGCCATATATATATATATATATTTTTATATGCATATCTGCAAATGACATTGATTGTTTCAGGCGGGAAGCTCTGGTGGGCGGATGAGGAATCGGCACAGATGGGAACGGTTACCAAGAGAGACGGACGGAACCCTGTGATCCTGAGAAACAAGACGAGCGGGGTGGTTCATATGAAAGTGTACGACAGGGAGGGTCAGAAAGGTAAGCATGCTCACGTTACCAACACACTGATAAAGACACAGAAACACACACACACTACCCTCAAGCGCCTATTTATGGTGCCTTATATCTTGCCTTTTGCTGGTTGTGCTTAACATTCAGGAAGAAACCAGTGCCAGATAAACAACGGAGGATGCTCACAGCTCTGCTTCCCCACTTCCGAGAACGCCCGTAGCTGTTCCTGCACTGTTGGCTACAACTTGCGTAGCGACCGCATGTCTTGCGAGGGTACGTTCCCCAAATGATGTGCTGAAGAGTTGCCTGTATCAGCATACATCTTTGAAATCTTTCTGCATTCATGACTCTAAATGAGAATGATGAGTGCATGTGATTGATCTATACATAAATCATAGTGCATTCATTATTCGCAATGCTTTAACACCATTGTTTCGGGTATAATGGCTCAATTGTCATTCTTTAGGTGTTGACTCATTTCTGATGTATTCCATCCATGAGGGAATCCGGGGAATCGCTCTTGACCCAAATGACAACAGTGAAGCTCTTATGCCCATTACAGGGACACTGTTTGCTGTGGGAGTTGACTTTCATGCAGGTATGGTATCATGCAACACACGAGGGGAATTTTTGATATTGAGTATAAGTCAGCAGATATATCAGAGATATATTTTCCCAACTGACTGACTGTGGCAGAGTATATATATATATATATATATATATATATACATGTAGCAATACTTAAGTAACTAGATAAATGTAACTAAAGTTACTAAATTACATTATATTACACAACATGCCGCTCTTTCCCTCCTTTATATCCTAGAGTCCAAATCGTTCCTTCTCAATCTTAAAACAAGGCGGAGGGAAAGGATTTTGTTATAATAGGCTCAAACCTTATGAATAACGGTCTATGGGCTCGTGAAAGTGCAGCGTAGATGAAAGAGTACAAAATTCACATTACATAGAAACCTCAGTATTACTATTCACTCACAATCCTAATACAAAAGCAATTCCCAAGATATTGTATCAAATGAAGGTCCCGTAACGCGCATTGCAAAACATGAACAGAGCAGCTCGTGATGTCATTTGTTACATCCCTGCTTCCTTTCACATTATATATATATAAGATAGAAATGACAGATGTATTACTCCAGCAAATGCTATGAATATACTATAGGCCGGTAGTGTTCCATATGTATAATTGGTTGCCACTGAAGTATGATAACAAAAGCTATGTAGGAAATTGCATACACACAACTGAAAACAAACAAACTGCACACACACACACAGGGTTTCATATACCGAGGATTTGTAACAATTATTTTTAGAAAATAGGCACCAGATAAAACAAAATGCACGCTTGGGTGATTCCACATATTTTCAATGAATTTCCCTTGTAGGTTTGCAAAAAAATAAGAGAAGAAAATTTAAATGTGGCAATAGGTCGCGGAAACTAATATAATATTTTCGCAACTGACTGACTGTGGTAGAGTCAGAGACCAACAGACCTACGCTGTCACTACTCTACAAGGAATTCTTTTTTAATTTCAATGCAATCCACACAAATGAAATTCCATTAACAGAAGTTTATTCAGTGGCAGGTATTCAAATGATCTCAACCGCAAGGAACATAAATAATTAACGATAGTTGATGGCAGAAATGTATGGTAGTCTCTATAAAACAATTCCAAGGTGTGTACACGCCCACTGTAATTATATATATAAACACGTATAAGTACTGCACTTTACTCAACTGATACTTTCTATATAGACCTTCTCTGCCATGTATTACTAAGCCCATCCAAAAGCAGTAGCTGATAGCTCACGTACTACATCATTGACTTGTCATTACAGAAGCCAGGCTGCCAGAGCAGAACAGATGAAAGCCCCGCAGCTCTATTCTGTCGTATCTGTGCTATGTGTTAACAGCGTGTGAAAGGCACCAGCAACAAGAAAGTGCAAATAAACATGTTAAACCACCTAACCTCCTAACAACCTGTACAGAGCCAAACTGACAGGCATGCATGGAGATGCACTTGAAGGCTGCATCATAAATACATGACATGCTATTGTATATGCCTTTGCAATGAGGCTGTCGAATCAGAAAGGGTCGATAACAGTTCTACCAACACCATGTTTTGCATGAAGCTGTAAACTGCCCTGTAAAAATGTTGCCGACAATTGCCTTTGCTGTTCAGCCACTGTATGTCAACAAAGAGCTGTGGATGAACTGCGTGGGTATTTTTGCCATCATGCTTTATAGACAACATTTGGTGAAATGGGCCGTGCTGCAATAAAATGCAGTTTCATGAGCTGCTTTGTTTGAGGGCATAAATACTTTTTTGTGGCAACCGCATCCATTCATCCCATTTTCTCTTGTAATTAACTCTATTGTATGTTTTGCAGGAAATGACACGGTGTACTGGACTGACATGGGTCTGAACAGAATATCCCGGGCCAAACGTGATCAGACCTGGAGGGAAGACATCATTACTACCGGCATCAGCCGGGTGGAAGGCATCGCTGTTGACTGGATTGCTGGTTAGTGTCGCACTGGGAGTTTATCACCGTAGGCTGTCAAGTTGGTATTGATTGGTGAAGATTCTCACTTTATGTATAATGCTTCTCGTTATGGCTTTAAGTACATTTGTTTTGAAATGCTAAAACACACCAAGCTTTAGTGACGGTGTTGGGTATCCTCCACATAAATGTGTAAGTTCATGAGGGGACCTTCTCATGTACCACTGCTGCATTTACACCAGGCTATTGCTTTTTTTTCTACACAGGAAACCTGTATTGGACGGACCATGGTTTCAATCTAATAGAAATCTCTCGTCTCAATGGTTCATACCGCTCAGTGGTCATATCTGAAGGCCTTGATCAACCTAGGGCCATCGCTGTACATCCTCAGAAGGGGTAGGCCATGTCTTTGTGTTTTCATGTCTGTGTTTTACCTATTTGAGTGCATTATTTGCTGTAAAGTCCAACCGATATATTGGCAGACCAACACTGTTTACAGATCACATATATTGGTTTCAGTGTGTTGGCAGTCATGCAAATAGAGAGGCTCTTTATTGTTCAATTTTAAATAATCTACCCCATTAGAAATGTTTGTCACACCGTTGAGCAAATCAATGTAAAGGAACATTGATACTACTCTGCTCGCCAGGTATCTCTTCTGGACTGAATGGGGCCAGCACCCCTGCATCGGCCGCTCCCGTCTGGACGGTTCAGACCAGGTTACCTTAGTCAACTCAGGCATCATGTGGCCCAATGGAATTTCCATAGACTACGAGGTACAGTTGCACACAGATGCAAAAAACACAATCACCAAGCTTCTCCCCCCTCCCCATTGTGCTGCTACTGAATACTGTACTTGCTACCTCATCTCTTTTGTGGCTAAAATAGGACTTTGACTAAGAGGTTCGGTTTGTGATATGCAATTTAAAATGACCTTCCAGGAAAATACATTATACTGGTGCGACGCTCGCACGGATAAGATCGAGAGGATCAACCTTGAGACGGGGGAGAGCCGGGAGATTGTACTGTCAGTGGCCAACGTAGACCTGTTCTCAGTGGCCGTGTTTGGTTCTTACATCTACTGGTCTGACAGGTAATTTATTATTTTCATAAATGCACACACATGCAGTGCCCTGCAAAACACACAATACTAACCTGACAAAAACCCTTCCTTTCAAAGGTTTCGGAAGATATTAAGATCAGCAGTTCCTCATCGTGACGGTCACAGCCTATTTTCTTAAATAAATACTCTAGGTAGAATTCACGGTCATCATCGAGGGAGAATCTTTCCTCGCTCTTTGTAAATTCAAACGCAAAGTTATATTTGATGAAGCCGCATTTTCTTTTCATGGAATTGGTCGCTTTATACATTTTCATATACCTGCAGTTCTTTGGAGAACAGACTGAGACAGGTTTCAAACTATTGGTTAACAAATGGTTTTTAAATAATTAATTGCGTGTCTCTTTTGTTTGTTTGTCTGTTTTGCATGTTTTTTAACCTCTCTTGCATGACTTGAAGATCAATTATCTCTTTCTCTCCCCATCCCCCCCATCACAAGGCCCACAACGGAAAGAAGCTGTTAGCTTTATTGTGTTTTGATCATCAACAACTTGAATTGTATGTCAGGACTGGGGGACAGCATTCTTTTTTTTTGTTTTAATATTTTCAAATGAATGATCAGTCTTTATATGTATCTGACTTCTCCATTAACTCGTACCTAGTGAAAAGTGAGAGTACAGTATGCGTGATTCTCTGCAGCCACTCATGTGTTGGTGTACTTCAGGGCTCACTCCAATGGTTCAATCCGACGTGGCTTGAAGACTGACACCAGTGAGGCTGTGACCGTGAGGAGTGGTCTGGGAGTCAATTTGAAGGATGTGACAGTCTTCAATAGAGGCAGAGAAAAAGGTAAAGGTTTCAATTTACAAGTCTTGATTTACACGATGTCTCTTACTATTGCAGTCTTTCACTAGACTTAGCGTTTTAGGACTGTTACAAAATACCCCTTGCAAAAAATGTGCGGCTGCTACAATGATTCTCATATGTGATGTACAATTTCACGTACAATTTAAAGATGCTTGCAAGGGGGCAGCAACTGAAACAAATCAATAATTGAGCAATTGTTTGTGTTTTGAAGGCACAAACCCATGTGCCAGGAGCAACGGAGGCTGCCAGCAGCTGTGCTTCCACCTGGGTAGCGGTCGGCGGACTTGCTCCTGCGCCCATGGTCGCTTGGCAGAGAACGGCTTTGCCTGTGAGCGCTATGAAGGTTATCTGCTCTTCTCTGAGAGGACCATACTGAAAAGCATCCACCTTTCTGATGAGAATGACCTCAACTCACCTGTCCAGCCTTTTGAAAATCCTGCTTTTTTCAAGAATGTCATCGCCCTGGCCTTTGACTACAGTCAGAAGACAGCTCGGACCAACCGCATCTTTTTCAGTGACGTCCATTTCGGAAACATCCAGATGATTAACGATGACTGGACGGGGAGATCTATTATTGCAGAAAGTAAGTATTCTCCAATCCCAAAGTGTTTTTACATGTACAACATCCCCACCACTGATAATAACTTCTTATGCTACAGTATTACCGATGCAAGGTTGGACTGCACAAGTATATTACCAATTTTAATCAATATGGCCCTCTGAAGTTTTGAATTGCAACGTAACATGAGCACTTTAAGCATGTAAATTGTACTCGAAGTGCAATTTGACATTTACATTTGCAAGTCTGTTTTTTTTTTTACTTACTGTATATGTAACTACATGGATTGTGTATTGGGCTGAGCTTGCTGCCAACATGCACAGTGGCACTGTTGCTGAGCAGATCCAGTACAGACACTGACATTTGACTGCAGCTGTTGCTATTGTGACGTGCTGCTCTCATTACATCGAGGCTCTAGATATGGTGTCATATTTATTTCTGTTACAATCATATGGGGGCACATTATTCACATATCATTGATAGCATGTACGTAGGTAGCATAGCATTATCATCAATATCGTAGCATTTATCTTGAAAAGACCATTTAATACTGTATCAGTGGGGTATAATACCTATGTTTAAAAGCTTTCTGCTTACTGACTGTCACAGATTGAATGATGGAACCAATCCTTCTCTATTCCTTCACTAAATCCCAGTCAGACCTGTCTTGATAAGCTTGACTGGAGTCAGATGAACAGCAAAACCCTCTGTTATGCTCGGCTAGCATCCTCTGTGAAGTTTCCACTTGGAGCAGAGCTCAGCGCCATCCCACCCACCCCTCACACTGGGAAACTGGCAGTTTTCCCACTCAGTTTTCTGAGTGTTCCTACTCCCACACCCTGCCAAGAGAGCTTTCTGCTTACTTATTTGTCTTCCAGAAATGAACGAGCGTTAATAAGAACCCTCGGCGGGATCTGTAAGTGTCCTTCACACTCCCGCATTTGCGAAACGCTAAATCAAAGTGGTACAAAGAATTCATTTGAGTACACTGTACAATTTAAAGGCTTGACTACATGTAACAACAAACCCATGTAGTTTATATAAGGGAAGGGCAACATTGTTTTTTTTTGCATGCAGTTAAATTGCATAAAACTGGTTTAGGATATCACCATCTTCCTTGTTGTAAAATTAGCTTATTTGATGTTATGCAGCTTCTCCTGCACTGTATGTAAAAGCGAGATCTCTTCTATTTTCCTCAAAAATGCCTGCATCACATCTTTGAGGGAAGGTGAAGATGTTAATCATCCATATTTCCCTAATTAAACTCCACGTGCCCCATTAATTACTCCCTCGCCCAGGCCAACAATTTGTGAGAAACTCCAAACTGCCAGACACCTTTTATTGCAAACTATTAATTAGTGATCGGCTGACTCAGGTTGTATCTTAAGTATTCTAGAGCAGTTTATGGGTTTTAGATAAGGGGACACATCTCTAGAATGGGCCAAATGTTCACCATTAAGGCTAATTAGGGGCTGTATTCACAGCTGACATTTCACACACAAACAGAACCCGATTCATGCAGAGGTCCCAAAGCCCTTAGAAACCACTCTGTTATAGCTGAACTTAGGGGCCAGTGGCTTAGCATGTCTTTATTGCATTTTAATAAATAGGCTCTATCAGGGTAAGTAAGGTAATTAAGAATTACGTTTCCTCTTTCCAGGGAAATTGAATGCTTCGTTCAACTGATTTTATATGATTCTTTCAACAGGGCATTTGTGTTGTTGCTGTTGTACTGGTTAGACATTTTTCCTTTTCTTTTTGCATGGTGCCAACATTTGTTTTGCTGCTTACAGTTTTTTCTCCAAAAAAACGTTTTCATAATTTTAGTCTCCCAGAGCATAATGGAAACAATTCATTAATCAGAGACTTCCACAGATACCATAAATTGTTCCATGGGAAGCAGTAGTCTTATTCGTGTACATGAGTACATGAAAACTCAGTGACACAGTATTACTGCAGTTATTAATTGACGCTTGTGCAATATTGTTTTGATATTGCACAAGCGGTCACATTCAAAAGGTCATTTATGAAACCATAGCCACAAAATACAACATCTAGTGTCTATGATCAAACGATATGGCCAGGTGTTCTGTCTGTGATCACTGTCTCTCTCTGAGGGTCTCCTCCCTGTCAGTCACATTATTGCACCCGACCTGGGAGGCTGCGAGGACCTTATCATATTCTCTGTTTAGGAAATTGGTTCGCAGTGAAAACATATTCAGTTGCTGAGTGACTGTTGCATCAACAAATAGCTGTCTGTAGTGAGACATGAAGTCATCTCCCTGTCAATCACCAAGGACACATAATACCGGTTCTAACACAATCTGAACCTGCCATCTGTTACAAGCAAAGTCAATATTTTACCTAAATCTGCAATGGGGGAACTTTGCAGTTTAATGGCCCCAGATGGCAGTGGCAGATAACTTAAATGTTTTAATTTGGGTTGATTGTATTACCCTAAGGCCCCACAACATGATCAATATGTACTCCTCAGGATCACACATTCATAAAACAAAAATAATCGTATGTGTTTCGCTAACAACTTTAATTTTTTACTTGCAAAGGATGTAGTACACTTTGTTACAGCCATTACTTGTTATCTAGACAGATATATATTCAACATTTATGCTTTTCGAAATGCAGCTTTAAACACGAGTTGTCTTTCCAGGCCTTGTGTTTTCATTAAAACCATGCAAGATGTGGTGTCTGAATTCATTTACTTTGTGTGGAACCTGAGCAGAGGTCTTATGTGTCTGTTATTTTAGATGTGGGTTCAGTCGAGGGCCTGGCCTACCACCGAGCCTGGGACACGTTGTACTGGACCAGCTCCACTACTTCAACCATCACCAGACAAACAGTGGACCAGAAGCGAGTCGGTGCCTTCAGTCGACAGGCCGTGGTCACTCTCTCGGAGGAAGACCATCCGCATGTCCTGGCCCTGGATGAGTGTCAAAAGTCAGTAGCTCTTCTAAGTAACAAAAACAAACATCACGTACGTCCACATGCACTCAAGGTTGATCTAGTTCACATTTGGTGGTCACAGATCACTGTTACCTCAAAAAAAAAAAAAGTTTTTGGCAATAACTCAAGAATTTATATGCTAATTATGACAAATAGAATACAATTTGACAGATGTAAATTACATGGATGTAAATTACATCATGACCAACAGATTCCCTGTCCCCTCTTGTCAAATAACAACTCTTGGTCAGTGGCCCAGCTTCAAACTATAAGGCTCAAGGTACCCCTCTAGCGTTAATTTTGGACGTGGGAGTGTCAGTTTCCACTCACTACATGCATAGTGTCTTTTCAAAATAAATGTATGTCTTCACAGGAAGTTAGGTTGAGGCATCAAATCCACAGTACTGTGTTTGTTTGACCCAACACCTCTTCCGCCCATCCTGTGTGGACTATCTCGCTCTTTATACTATGTTCAGTTCTTCTATGCATCTAATAATTACGTGGGTGGTTTTTACATTGGAGTTAGTTGAAAGCATAGTGCATCAGTATCAGACACCTAGTGACACGTAATTCTATATATTTTGTGTCCATCTCCTCTCTATTATTTACCACTTTAAGTATTTGCTTTTCCTATGCTGATGACACTATATTCTATATAGCTTTTGATCTTCATTATTATCTTTATGGTCCAGAAGACACATAACAGAATTATGTCATTCAATGTGCCAGGTCTTTCTTTCTCCCAAAGATACAGTAACGTTTGGGGATACACATTGCTCTCAGAACTTTCTAGAAAGCCTATTGATAATTTACCCTTAATACAGGAGGTTGATGCCAGGGTTTAAACTAGAATAAATCATATTTATGTGCATGCTTGTATGTAACAAGACAGCCCCTATGTACAGTATTTGCTGTCAATGTGATTATATTTGCTTTCAATCATTTTGGCAACCTCATAGCCTGGATTTATTCAGAGACAAACTTCGTAGCAATAGGTCTGAGATATAGAATGTGTTTTGGTTTGCATGTTCACACTTCAGGTGCAAGTGTTTTTATCTGTTCTGAGCTGTACTCATAGCTTTGTGAATACCTGATTTAACAGTTGCTTTAATGTGCCAGTAAAAAAAAAAGAAATCTCTCAGAAAGGGTGATGTCTGTTGTTCAAAAAATAACACCTCAGTCTTCCTGTCACATCCTCTTCTCATGTAACACTTGTATATTCATGAATATAAAAATGTTTCTGCGAGCAGTCTGAAAAGAGTGAGTAGTATATTGCTCCTTCTTTTGTACTTCAGTACTAAATTAATTTATTGACCTCAGACTATATCCTTGGCTGGCAATGTGCACTATATCCATCCCACCCCAGCAGCACTGTCTGATAATTAGAATTCAAACTCAAGTGATTAATTCGCAGTCCCTGGTTGTGACTTCTGACCGGAACCCTTATTATCACACTAGAGAGGACTTCCATGACTTCATCATTGTATGAAGTGAGAACCCAGGGGCTGAAAAGGTTTTTTTTATACAATTTGAAACATATCCACCTCTTTTTTTTTTTCACGGTTTATCTGCATCTCTGTGGATTTCAAACCATCCATCTTGCAAACCCATATAAACTAAGATATAAATCTTTCATTTATTTACTCCATTGCTATCATCTGTGTTTTTTTCATATTCTTAGAAGTCCTCACACAAGGGAATATGAATGAATGACCTCTATCTCACAATGTGTGATGCTAATCCGTTTTATCAAAGAGAAACTGAGCTCCACTTTATCGGTGATGAGCTCCTTCAGGGCAAGCAGGGGAAGCCGATGACGGGCCACGGAGGTTTTGGCAACATGTTGATAACTGACTGAAACAACTGCATAAACCCCCAGCAATTAATTCAGGGGAGGAACATTTTCCTGTCCATTAGGGTTTGTTATGCCAGCATGGCAGAGAGTTTCCTGGTATAGCAGCTCTTTTAAAAAGCCATCATTCCTGCTCCCTGATTTAATTATAGACAGCACGTACTTTGTGGTTCTTGCCCAGGTGGTGTGAATTCATAGAAGTACCAAAGTGAAGTAGTGCGTCTTTTGGAGAGGGAGAAAGTCTCTGGTCACATCTATACATTAAGTTGAAGCCACTAATGCTTAAATTGTAAATGAAAAGACTGCTCACTAGTAATTCCATGTTTGGTTGTCCCTCTCACATGATAGCCTGATGTTTTGGACCAACTGGAATGAGCAGAGACCCAGCATCATGAGATCCACCTTAGCAGGCAACAACATGAGGGTCATCATTGGTTCTGATATCCTGACGCCCAATGGACTGACTATTGACCACAACGCAGAGAAGCTCTACTTTTCAGATGGAAGCCTTGGCAAAATTGAGAGATGTGACTACGATGGTTCCAGCAGATATGTGAGTATGAAAATAGGGTAAAGGATATTAATTGTGGTTGCTTAATTTCAAGCAATGGATTTGTTTATCTCTGTCATTATCAGGGTCTTATTTAAAAGGTCCACCTTTTTTTGTATCCCCTTTGAAGTTCCCATGAATCAAAGCAAGTTTTTCTTCCACAAAACTCTCAGTGATGGAGATGTTTCATTAGACAACATAAGATAAACTAGGGTGTCAGATTGATCTGCCTTTTTCTCCTGAAATGAAACTTTTTTTATTTTCTTTCATTTAATCTCCCATTCCTATTAAGCTCCTGAAACATGATCCTCTATACAGAAGATAGGATCAGAAATACCTCTTGATGTTCTTTCTGATATTTCAGCTCCGAGGGGACAGATGGTTTCCTTATTCACAGAAGCCATTCCCTGCTAAAGTAAAGAAGCTCAGGGAGGGGAGTTTTGATTTTGTCCATGAAACGTTGCATGTACAATGTATAAAATCACAGCCGGATGACAAAAATATTATAAATAAGTGGACATATTAAAGATTACAGTACAAAATTGACTTTTTTTGCTGTGGATTTCAGTTTTAGCTTGACATGACCTCAACAGCTCAGCACCTTGGCCCATCTCAATTAGTTACCCATATGCTTGCTGAGCCGGGTCACACGGCTCAGCAAGTCCTCACCTTTGGGTCCCCACCTGCCCTTGCTGCAGTGGAGTCCTGCTAATGAAGGCTATGCAGTGAGACCGCCCTGGGTGCAAATTCACCATGCCAATTAAAATGTGTAAATTAAACAGAAGTAGCTGATTGCCAACTTCAGCACTTATCCTTACTGCGATTGTGAACATCTTAAGACAACCCATCCAATATATACAAGAACGTACTGCGGAGATGGAAGCTTAAGGCTCCTGGTCACTCCAGTGGGATTTTTGCAAAATCGCCAATGGCTGCAGAATTTCATTTTGGAATAATAAAAGAAAATGGGTTAGGCCCTAGATTAGGTAGAATAAAACCCATTATAGAACACCAATTACGTATTGAGTCCTATGAATGAAGACTTGGATGGTGGTGGAGTGCCCTTGAATGCCCAGCTAACCCTCTTCTCTGCAGCAGTGCCATTACATGCTGTCAGGTTGGCGGCAGAAAAGAACGAGCTGTGGCAGGGCTCACTCCCCCGTGCCATTTTGAGAGTGGACAACCCCTGTTGTTAATGAATACAGTGCTTCACAAAGGGCAGAAGAGTGCATTATAGGGGAAGATATCAGCATGCTTAGATGGTCTTTTTTTTTACCATGAATAGATTGAATATGCATTGAGAGCTGTTTGGGAATGATTAGTGTCATTTGAGTTCAATGTCAGCATTGTGCTCTCTGGGCATTTTAATGTTTCCATGTAAAACCGAGGCTCATTGAGGTCATCAGTTTGGAGTTTGCTGGCGATTGCAATTTAAGTTACCTTATTTCAACATTGCTGGAGAGTGAAAGATGAGAACGTATAAAATATGTTCACATTTATCCAAAACACAGCTTCAACGCAAAAGTAATATGTAGCTGGCTGTAAACTTAATGTTTCCCAAATCTAATTTTCCCATCAATATGTTCCAACCAATCCCATCTGGCGATCTATCTTTCCCCCTCTTTCACTCTCTGCCTCTTTTTCTGTCTCTCACTTGCCTGATGGCCAGTTTTTGCTTCCACACGCTGGGCTCCTTTAATCAACACCTGTCCTATTAATCCCAGTATGGCACAGGGCTAATGTGACGGTGCTTACAAGCCTGTCCCACTAATGTCTGAGAATACAAAGCCGCTGGTGGCCCTTATCCCACCCACCCCCCACCACCACACACACACACACACACACACACACACACACAATCCCCCACAAACCTGGAGAGTCCCACCAGGAGGCATCTGATGGATTCCTGCCTCCCTGCCAATGACACTGTCATTTACTCCCCCAACATCTGGGTTAAGCAGTCATGTGGGCAGCGGGGGTGATGTGTTGATTAATGAGTCAAAACATTATCTTCCACATTTATTTCTACAGTTTCACTCAAAATTCTGGCAATGCTTTTTCCAGCCAGACCTAAGGTGCAAATATTGACTGTGTAAAATATACGTATGCGCTTATTATCGCTGTGTTATCTACTCTGGCATATAGAATCATTCACATGTACTGTAAATTTGCTAGTACCCGAGTGGCATTTGACAGCACGGGCCTTAAATCTGAAAAGCATGATGGAAAGCAGTTCTAACATGGGTCCTTTGCTCTACAATGTTTAGGTCATAGTGAAATCAGGACCTGGGAACTTCTACGGGCTTGCCATCTATGCAGATTTCATCTACTGGTCAGACTGGGCCCGCAGGTCTGTGCTGCGATCAAACAAGTACACGGGTGGTGACACCAAGGTGCTTCGAGCAGACATACCTCATCAACCAATGGGAATTATAGCTGTGGCCAGGGACACCAACAACTGTGAGTATTTGAACACACGGAGATGTCCATCGGATGCAGTGTTGTGTCTGCAAATGTTTGTGTATTATGTGTGCAGGTGCCTGGGCAATAATGTGTGCTTGTTGGCAGAAGTTTACTGTAAGCATGTTCATATTTATTAAGTTTATCTCTGCCACTAATACAGTTTGAATGCAATTTACAGCGCAGTGTTCCTGTCAAATAGACAATACACTCTAAATTCAAATAAAGAAATCTGAGAACCAAATTTTAGCTGATACTCGTTTTTTGACGAGCATAGCCTAAAAATAACTTTTTTAGTTTTTTTGGAAACTTTGTGACACACATTGAGGCAGGATATTTATATGACCTTGTTAAAGATGAGTAAAAGTACATTATTGGTAATATTGGCGGATAATATCTGACAACTGGTATGTCATAAATGTTGTATTAATTAAAAGCAAATATTTAAAAAATGCTTCTCATCGTGATGTTAAAAACAGTGGGTATGACAAATGAACGTAATCTTATTTAGAATGGCTAGAAACTTAAGTTTCAGAGGCAATTAATTATGTAGGCTACTTTTTTTATTAATTGCCTTTATTAAAGGGAGTCTCTAAAGTGTCGTAAAAAGTTTTATTTCCAAGTAGGACAAAGGAGAGTGGGCTTAAGCGTGTCCCACTGGTTGGACTCAGATGCCTAGAGCCACGCTGTTCCTCGTTTATCTTGTCATGAGAAATAATCCTATGACCTGCATGGGCGCACCTGCTTGTCTACAGCATAATGTGCAGTGACCAACAATTGTTGATCTGATAATCAGTTTCTACTTTTTCTGTTTGTACATTGTTAACCTCTTGCATTGTCCTTGTCATGAATATCCTGAATATAGATAATCATGCAAATGGTTTACTTGAGTTGCAGAGCAGAGGAATAGTTTCTTTCCTCATGAATAAAATACTCATGGCTGGAGGGCAGGTAATAACAGAGGGTCTCCAACGTACACACACATGTCTGTGAACACTTGCTCTTGATACTGATGTCTCTTGTTGCTAAGCTTCTTGCTACGTTTTTTTCTCAGGACTAGACGAGCATTGAATTTTTTCTTTTATGTCTGCAGTTTGGTCATGCGATTTGAAGCAATACATGATTCCCACAGCGCTACACAAAGCATTTTCACACAGCGCCGCAGGCAGAGAAGGACCAAAAATTGAAATACATTTGCTACCTGTCGGTAAGGATAGTGGTAGCCTTTAACAACAGAACAGCCCCTTCTATTCATATGTTGACCCCCTATGAGTCTTTAAATGGCAGCATTTTACACTTAAATCAGATCCACGCTTAATATAAAAAACAAATAAATAAAAATACCTGTCCTAAAAATGTGTTATTGAATAACAATGATTCATCTGCCTATTTATGGTTTAGTGCTGTACTTTTTTAATCCTGCTGGTATCTGTGATTACAAACAATTTCATACCATAACACATCACACCAAGAGGTTTCCATCTCAGCTGCAATTTAATTTTATAGGAAAAAATCTATACCAGCTATCTCATGCATTAACATTATTGATTAGGTTTTGTGTCAGGCCCTCAGATAAAAAGAAACAAGAGCTTCTTTCTTAATTTACCAACCATTTAGGAAGTACATCCGTCCTATGGTAAGCGCAGAGAATCCAAATTCTCTGCCAAAGATTTTTAAGATTCATTTGGAATATCACTTATCAATAATACAGGAGACAAGGACGGTTCAGAAGATAACTCCACGAAGGTATTGACCATCTTAGACTGATGACATCTAACAGACTGTGCCCAAGGGGAGATTTTTTCCTTTGACTGCATCTGACCGCTCAATCGATTTCTTTTTGATTGTTATTAAAGGTGAGCTATCCCCATGCCGACACATGAACGGAGGGTGCGGTGACCTTTGTCTCCTGACACCGTATGGGAGGGTCAACTGTACTTGCCGTGGAGAACGTGTGCTGTTGGATGACAACAGATGCGTGTGTAAGTCATGACGATTTAACATTCAATTACACCACAAATGCTAACACTTGGAACATTCTCAGTACCAGCTATCGATTAGCACTCTTTTTGGATACATTTACATGCATAGTTTAACCTGGCTTCTGTCCACACTCAGGTTAAGCTCTTGTTTGTGCTCTTTACCCTTTGATGTCTTTGAATTGATTTATTTGAGCATAACACAACACAAACAGCAAAAGCATGAACTGTCAAGAACAGAAAGTTGTCTCCTCCTCTTTGCCTAAGCATTACATTTGTAATGATTCCAGCAGTCTTTAGTCAATACCGCTCAGCAAAATAACACTTATAATGTTATCTGCCAGCAGGTAGCAGGTAGCAAACTTGAAAGTGTTGAGTGTCACAGTCAAGCATTTCAATGTTGTCTGGCTTTCTAATTTGACAGATTGCTGGTTGAATTTGAAATGCAATGTGAGGATAGAACATAAGGTGGGAGGAGCTGTTCAAACGAGGGAGGTTTGGCCAGACTAAACATGGCAAGTGAGTCAGAAGAGCTGGATGGTAGCCTGGATGTCACGGTAGAGGACGACAGGTTTTTTTCTTCCAAACCCCGATTCCGCTCACTACTAGAGCAAGAAGCTGAGACAGAGATTGCTCAAAGTCTGTGAAGGATTCATTGTTGGAATTTGAATTCATGGCTGATGTCTGAAATAACTAAAAGTACATTGTTGACATGTATTATCAGTATACTAGATGGAATGAAAATGTCCTATACAACTGAACATCAGAATGTGCCAGGACTTCACAGCTCATATCTCCCTCAAGCTGAAGTAGCTTATAAGGGTAATGGGGTTATTTTGAATGCAGTTATGACATTTTACGAAACTGGGTTGCTGGAGTAAATGTGGAGTTCACTACAGTAGGCAGTGAAATCTTGCCTCTGGGTTAACCTGTGTTGTATGAAGTGTGTTGAGATCTTGACAGTCATAGTTCGTCACCCTCATTGTCTTCCTCTGCAGCAGAAAACTCCTCCTGCAACATCCACACTGAATTTGAGTGTGGGAATGGCGAGTGCATAAACTACCAGCTAACATGTGATGGAGTAGCCCACTGCAAAGATAAATCAGATGAGAAGATGCAATACTGTGGTAAGAAAGCACTTCACAACGTGTCTGAAGCAGATTTGGATAAGAACGTAGAGTATCAGATCAAATGTGTTGCTTTGATTTAGCAGTCTCGGAGAAATAGCTGACATTTGATTGATGCCTGTCGTTAATATTTATGGTACTAAAATGTGGCAAGCATTTGGTCATATCTTAATTATTCATGAATTTCACTATGTTCAGACAACAGGAGCTGTCGGAAGGGTTTCAGACCCTGCTACAACCAACGGTGTGTGGCCAGCAGTCGTTTCTGTGACAGGATCGATGACTGTGGGGACAACTCTGACGAAGCTTTCTGCAGCAGTGAGTCACAGCCGTTTGATCTCCTGTTCAATCTGTCCTGCCTCTGAGGGCAGGACACAGCGGCACTAATGCTTATATTAATACGGAATGTGAGGCCACATGCTGTGCTAAGCCTTCGCTGTCTAATGAGCCCCAAGATCATAAAGAGTGCAGACATTTCAAAGAGGCTCTGAACCGCTACCCTTAAATGCCTGGACAATATTTCAATGTCTTGTCAATATGGCCAGACTGATTTTGTTTTGGCCTTGATGGTGAACAAAATGTCCAGTGAAACAGTACAGTTGTGACCATTCCCTTGCTGTAATTGGACTAAAGTTGGATAGCATCAAAGGTATACAAACTCTTAATACTGTAGCTGATTGAGCCCACAAGGTGTTCTCTTAATTAATGTGGACCTTCCAATTTAGCAGACTGGGATTTCAGGAAGAAGTTTATTCCACTATGGTGTGCCATCTTCAGCTTTGCATTTTGTTTTTAATTTGGCATCAACAATAACATTCTCTATTGCTATTAGAAAATGTAATTATTGTATTGTTATCCGGCAGTTTTCAACTGGGACAAATTTCAACCACCCCCAGAAAGAAGTTCTAAGTGTTGTTGTCAGCTGTACCTGTAATTGCCTCTGAGTGCTGTTTCCATTACCTTTTTGAAATGCTAATTCTCTCCCCCAGATGTCACTTGTGGCTCAGCAGAATCATCGTGCAAGGATGGAAGCTGTGTACCCAGCTCAGCCTGGTGTAACCAGGTCATTGACTGTGCCGATGCCTCAGATGAAAAAAGCTGCAGTAAGTCCTTTAGCCTGTGATTTGCATTGCAATTGTGGTGAAAAATGAAAATGTAAACACACAGCTCTCCCTGTGGATCAGATAGATCCAGTAACTTAGATCTGTGTTCGTCACTTGGATCAGACTGAAAGATTGCCTGTATCACCCTTTCCTCCACCATTACTTCCATTGTGACAAGACCATTATTGTGGTGCTGTGTTTTGTATTCAGACCACACCAACTGCTCTCACTTTTACAAGCTGGGGGTGATGGAAAAGGATTTCATCGGCTGCAACTCCACCTCACTGTGCATCCACCCAACATGGATCTGTGACGGCGCAAACGACTGCGGAGACTATGCCGACGAGACCAACTGCCAGGGTGAGCACCCCCACACAAACGCACGCAGAGTGACGCACTATATTGCGTGTGCATTCAGGGACAGATTAAGAGAAGCCAGCTTCAATTAGAAAAGACTTAAGACAGATCTCATTTTCAGAGGTGATTATGACAGGGAAATAAGATATTCAGAGAGAGCTTAGGAAAGGATAATGGCCTCAATCATTGGTAATGCCCAGAGGACTGACTTGGTTTTGTTGCTCGTCCTAGTTTCCCATGGGCAGAAGTGCGAGGAAGGCCACTTTGCTTGTCCGAGTGGGAACTGCATCTCCAGCGTGTGGCTGTGCGATGGCCAAAAAGACTGTGAAGACGGAGCAGATGAATTCCAGTGTGGTAAACCAACATGTCTTACTTCTCATGGGGAGGGGCTTCTACACAATGAACTCAAATGATGTTTTGTTCTCTAAAGGGTATAGAAATAGATGAGGTATTTGTTTTGCTGTACACAACACTGTCGCCAGTTGGAATGGATATTTATTTTCCATTAACAAGAAGCGATTTGTTGTATTGCTTTTGTCATATTGAATAGATCCAGGCCTGCAACACATATTACATTCAAGATGTAAGGAGGATACTGAAATACAAGAGACAATTGTGTATCATGCCATGAGGCAATTTCTCTTGACTTTGTTTTGCCACCCCCCTCTTATTGGGTGTTTGAGATTTTTCAAGTGGGTGTTGCTGCTTGTTTGAAAGTCTAATTCGCACCCTAAATATAGAGTGAGGCTGTTGTTTTTCATTTCTCTCTTAAAATTATAATACACAGCACTTTCTGTGTTTCAATTAATTAATTAAGGTGAAACTCAAGTGAAACTGAAGATGTAAGTGTGGTTTCAATAGAAAACAGGGACATATGAAGGGATTACACATTACGATACCACTCCTCTTCCCTCACCAGAAGCATCAAGAGCATTCGTACCTATGCTTTGATCCGTGCAAATGTATGCAGAGCTAACTGGGACAGTCAAGATCCGTCCAATTAAACAGGGGGGGGGGACCATAATTAAGTCATGGTATGGATTAATATAATTTGCCCTCAAAACCAATAGCTTGCACACATGTTATTCACGTGTTATTGCTTTTGGCACCAAAGCACAATGGACTGGATGCTTTATTGGTTAGCTGTTAAGCTTCATCACCGTCACATGCATACACAATGTCATTTTATCTGATGGAGTCGTCAGTATTTGAGTTGTCAGCCTATTCTATTGCCTATCTAGCCCATAGACTGTATGGTCTTGCCCTGTGTTTCTCCAAACTGTTATTCTGGGGGAACCACTTTTTAAAAAATGACAAACAAAGCGACCCAATTCACAACAGACCTCATCTATAAATCATGAGAAGAGCGAATTTGTCCGTAGTGAACATTCTTACTGTTCATTTCCACATCACCTGATATCAGCTTGAAAGGGTAAACCAGACATTTTTTAAGACATACGTTTGATGAATCACAACTTCATTTCATGTATGTGTTGAAAATATTTGTAAAATACTTTATAAATGAGACCAGATAAATGCATTTAGGCAGAGTTGACAGGCTGTTTAATTCTTTTCATTTCCTCTCATCAGTGAAGAAACAGAGCATATGCTCATCGTATTATATTCAATGTTATAAGTAGTTGTTATTATCAGAACAATGAAAACATTAAGGCTCTCTTATGTGGCTGGAATGTGTACTGCAGATATAAATGTTCAAGGACTATGGAAGAAATTCAGCAAATTGTTTCGGCGACCCTAATAAGATCAATTGCGACCTCTCTGTGAGTCCCGACCCCTGGTCCATTCTATTAAAGTGTAAGAAGTCACGAAGCACTCAGCAGTTAGTGCTGTCATCAGTGAATGGAGCTGCTATTGCATTCTCTGTGAGGTCAGAGAGATGTAGCTATTGCAATTTGCAATTATCGACACCAAATACCTCAGATTCCTCTCACTGAATGAGGAACAATGAGGAATGTTGTTGCATTCCCCATCAACTGTTTTTCTTTCTTACTCTGTACTAGCGACGGCTCTGCTGTTGGCCTTCAAACCAGCCAGACTCAAGTTGTTTGGGACTGATGACATCAGGGACTAAGTTCAAGAAGGATAACACGCATACAATTCGACCATAGAACTTAAATGTCTTTGCCTTTGAGAATGTTTGACTGAATGTTGCTGATTTCTTACTTGTCGGCTTTGCTCTTCCTGGATAATTAACCAGCACCTTTGTTCACATTTCACTTGCAGCAGATAGAGAAAGGCAGCAGTTCAGTGCAATCCAGTTTCCATATTTAATGTTACTCGAGTTATCCGATTTATTTTGTAACTTTGGCCATGAATGTTGTTGGAGAGATGCATAACACATGAACAGCATTTCCATTCCTTGATATAAAATGTCATTTGTGCCTGTGTGAAATAATAACATCCCATGCTTCCAATGCGCTTTATATCAGAGCTCATATGAGTTATGCCACGATTCTTTGAGAAGTTCTGAATAGCTTTTCAGGACAAATAGACAATATTCCCATTCCTCTCAGTTAATTACCATATAAAAAGCTCCAGCCACTGATAATCTGACTGCAAAGTCAAAGTGGTTTGATGAAAATGTCATTACATTTCAGAAATTTCAAATTCCACAGCTGATTAGATGAAATAGTAATTTGTCACTTCACAATGAATAATGCGCTTTTCAACTGTGTGAAACACTATTGAAAATGAGACATTAAAGACTTTCTATGATACATTTAAATTGCTGTAGACCTTCTATTTTGTTACACACTTGAAACAGCTGTGGAAGCAGCATTTGAAGTGCAAATTTAGTATCACCTACAAAAAGTCTGGATAATCATGATTTCCAGATTTAGCCATTGAATGTTTATCTTACATCTTCGTATCAAGGCATGTAAATCTGCTGTGATGTACAAAGCCTGACAGGAAGGACAGCAACGCGGTGTGAGAAACACTCCATCCCTTCTCCCTACCCTAATTCCTTGTACTGTGAAATGACCTGGAGCACCCCCCCCCCTTCTTTCTTCCCTCAATATCTCATCAAAGCCCTGGCAGAGTTTGTCAGGCCTGACATCTGAGGGAAAGAGACCACAGAACGACTCCCCAGGGAGAGTGGGTGGCTCAGTGACACAAAGTCAGCACAGATTATGAATATACCCACATTTCACACAATAGCTTTTTACACAGTGATCAACAGATGGCTCTCTTAGTTGACATCCAACTGTTTCTTCTAACCCCTAGCAGCCTAGTTAGTAAAATGAACGTCAATAATTAATACCTAAGTGCTTTGATATCGATAAGATATTCAGTCTCGACGCATGGTTTGGGTTCAGTTGATGTTTCTATTTCCCTGCACAGAAACCAGAAGCATTCATCAAAATGTCTTTGTTCTGTGAGAGAAAAGGAGAATATTTATATTATATTTACAGTCTTTTGTGTGGCAACTACACTCATGTTTGCTGCTAGGCAGGAAAACTTTGTACCAAATAAAAGCCAGCCAACTTGCTGTGTTCTGATTACAATCTGCCTCTTCTGTAGGGTATGCCACTTTTGTTGTTTCCCCCTCACTTTGTTTGATTTATGGCATTGAAGCTCGTTTCCCACTGCCCTCTGCAGACTCGTCGTGCTTGTGGAACCAGTTTGCCTGCTCAAAGAACAAGTGCATTGCCAAACAGTGGCTGTGTGATGGAGAGAACGACTGCGAGGACGGCCTTGACGAGAGCGTGCAGATCTGTGGTTAGTGCCCTTTCAGATGTCGTGGGGAATCTGCCGTCGGTGTAAAAGGTCACATCCGCTATATTGCGCGTGACAGCTCCATGTGTTCCCCTAGCAGAGCTGGAAATGAATGGACAGAATGGAACAACCTTAATGAGACAACAAATGAGACCGCAGGCCTTTCTGACGATTCAAGTAGGCACTGAGGCAAATAGATTTTTCATCACTGAGGCCCAAGAGGCACAACTTTTTCAATTGGCAAATGAAATGTGTGCGTAATGCATTGTAGAATAAAATAAAAAGAATCCAACCGCAATAAAGAGACAAGAATTGCTGTGCACGTTGGTTGTGTAATTGGATTGTAATGGAGTGTCAAGGAAATATTAATGAAACGGCCCAAAGGTTTCCCCAGAAACAATTCTCGTCAAAAACAAGATATGCATTTCAGCTATACAAGTCTAATTGATCTTCTGTATTTACCTTTGTTTCTCATTGCAGCCATTTTTTTCTACTGCTCTCCTTTGTCTTAAAGGGCAGCCCTAAGATAAAGGAGAGCATTGCTGACTTACAGAATCCACAGAAGTAAATAATTGTTTCTCACAATAGCACTGTCTTTATTTTTTAGCTTGCATAAGGGGAACCACTGCCAGAAGAAAATTAAGACTTTGTTCAGGTCATAAAGGGGGGTATCAGTTCAAAACCTTAATTCTATGAGTTGTAATATAGAAGAGTAAGAGCTTTAGTTTATTGGAATTACTGGTGAATGTTCACTGATAACAGAAGGTACCATCCCAACAAAACAAAATACATCTGCTTCAGTTCAGTCTCCCTTGTACTCGTTCTCCTCTGTGGTGCATTTGACCCATTGTATTCTTTGGCTTTTTGAAAATGGAGCATGTGGTCCTGTTTCTCCTCTCAGGCTCAGTGACATGTGCTCCAGGGCTGTTCAGCTGCCCGGGGTCGTATGCCTGTGTTCCGAAACGCTGGCTCTGTGATGGTGAAAGGGACTGCCCGGATGGGAGTGATGAGCTTTCTGCAGCTGGCTGTGGTAAACACTGGTTCTACACACTGAATACCTCTCTGAATTTACAAAAGAAACTTTGTGTAAACACAGAATTAAGAAATGATTGCTTGTTTACACTGTAACATTGTAGATTTCATTGTATAAAATAATAAGCAGGGAACATGAAATCCACTTAACACCTACTGTAGATCCCTTTGCAATTTTTATTTCAAGCATAAAGAAGAAAACAATTATATTGTGGGAAGGAGTGTACAATGGATGTTTTTGTACAATTGTATTCTCTTAAGTGGTGCAATTTGGACTGCCATCCACAAATTAGTTCTGGACAATTCAATCTTTATTTGTCTTACTTTGATTCAAGCCTACCAAACATTCATAAACAAAGAATTATGTTAACGTTGTACACATATTTCATGCCAAGCCATGTTTAGGAAACATGTCTATCCATTGATTAGCTTTTGAATTGACCATTTCCTTTTCATGCATTAGCACCCAACAACACATGTGATGACAGCTCGTTTCGCTGCCGCAACAAAGCATGCATCCTCCAGCGGTTCGTCTGCGACCACGATGACGACTGTGGAGATGGGTCTGATGAGTCAGTGGAATGTGGCAAGTAGATTTATTTTGCTCTCTTGCTCTTAATATTCACCAAAATATTCACTAATAGTATATGAATATACCCTCATTGAAAGCTGCTCTAGGCAAGTTGAAAAAAACAGTTTTCTAGCATAGCGATGCTGCACTTGTTTATCTTTTCTTACATAATACCATTTGAAGTTTGCGCATTTTAAGACGAGGGGTTCTCCGTGGTAGTAAGAATGCATTTCAACGAATTACCACTTATAACGCTGTCCTGACTTACAGCATCTCCATGGAAGTCTAACCTAATACCTTGCAGCTGAGATATTTTAGCTGAGGTCATGTTTCTCTGGTCTGGCGTGAGTTTCTGTTATTTAGGTTTTTTTTATCTAAGGACACCCAGGTTTTATTTGTGTATATAATTGTTGTTGTCTGAACCAGAGGAAATGATCTGTCACAGCCGTGATTTGTGATGACTGGTGTTGAACATTTATTATTGAAATATTGGCCAATGCAGCTGTGCACACCCGTTACGCCTCCAGATGGCTTGATTTGTTAATCAGGAATGATTCTGTATACACTCTAACTATGAGGGTGCTTCAATTCTATATGAACAATGAACAATTATTTTTCATTATTTGAACTTAATTCTGTTATAATTCCATCCTCAATTGAAGCTGTGTCACTGCTGAGCCCAAGTATGACTTGATGAATAAGTATCTACCTCTCTTTCTTCAGTCTATTCCTCCTGTGGATTGGAGGAATTTCGCTGCGGGGATGGCCGTTGTCTTCTCAGCTCTCAGTGGGAGTGTGACGGCTATGCAGACTGTCCCGACCACTCTGACGAACTACCTCTGAACCTCAAATGTCTGGCCGCAGGTAAGACGGCTGCTTGGCTCGCTACTGGAATCTCTTCATCAGTGTCACCGGCTGCACCGCTCGCACAGGAAACTGGCGGGGACATATGGCAGAAACAAAAGGCGCTGCAACCAGGAGAGATACCTTGAAAGGAATTAATCTGTCGAGATCCATTGTCGGGTCAAAGACATTCCCCAACTTTATTGAGAAATGAAAGGGCGTAGTGACAGTCATGTCTTTCTCTTTTCAGGAAGCTTGTGCAATGGCTCCTTCTTCATGTGCTCCAACGGACGCTGCATCTCTGAGGGGAATCTCTGTGATGGGAGAGATGATTGTGGAGACCAGTCAGATGAGAGGAACTGTAAAGTGAACGAATGCTTGAACCGCAGAATCAGTGGATGCACGCAGGACTGCCAAGATCTTCCTGTGGGATTCAAGGTAAGTGACCAGTGGACTAGTCACGGTTTAGTAGCTTGGAAGTGCACTCCTCTTCAGAGTCGTTTGCTGGCTACAGTTAGTCCATAAAGCCTAATTCATCCAGCCAAAGCTTAAACCAGATGGAAATAGAACCATATTTTTACACACTATCCAAGTGTTAGTTTGCAGGTAACATACACAGACATGAGACAGAAACAAAAGCTGAAAGCAAACACAACAGCAAGTTTGGTAACTAAATATAACCGCATCTAGAACAACCTAGTCATCGTGGTTTGGTGCTAAAGCAAACTCAGTGAACCCACTGCACTGAGTGCTCATTTATAAATATGAGTCACAGCTAACACTTAACATTGGACCATTTTAATTCATAGACTTGATCTACAGTTCTAAGCTCTAGCATCATTATTAGTAGCAGGTGAAATGTAGATGCTATATTTGTAACAATGTGGACATTAATGATTAATGAATTTACCCAAACTTTGCACATAATTAAACAGATAAAATGGGTTGGAGCATACACACTTTTTGAATAACCTTGAATGCTGTGAGGAGAGTCTCCAACAACTGTCTGCGCTCCAATGGTGGCATGTGATATCAGGGTTGAATCCAGTTCAAGGCCACGTCCGCTGGAGTACTCGGGTGGCCATCACTGTTGTCAGACTGCTGCAGTGTATGCGTTCGTCCCTGGAATTCCCTCTCCTACTCTTCCATGAAATGGTGCTAACTGCATCCCAAAACTGGCTGAAAGCACAGAAAACCTCTCTTCCCTGTCATGTCAGGGGCAGAGCTGGACAAAGAGCACATCAATGCAGACCCTTGGCTCATCCATTTGTGGCCTGAACAGGGAAATCAGCACTAAGGCCCTCAAGGTTATAACTGTGGATTAAAAAAGGGGATTTGCTCTGGGTCCATAGCAGCTAATTCAAGCACTACAGTCCCCCCATTTTGGGGGGTGAAGTACGACTGACGTATGATGTATTTATTTATTTTTTCAGCCATGGTACAGTATGTCTATATCACAGCTTTGATGTCATCATATATGTTGGATGCTACATTTTGATACATTTTCATTGCTTACCTGCATTGTTTTTAGAAAGTGGTATTGGAAACTGAAATATACTTCAGTTGTTACAGATTGATTTCAAATGACTGCAAAAGCACAGCCTCTTTAAGTGCACTGTTTTTATACCAGAACCACAATGAAGCACTGTATAAAGAGTCTAGTGGTTGTACCAATTGACTTGAATGATTTGTTTTCATTTGAAATAGTTAAGTGGCAGAGTCATAATGGCTAAACCGAGACATTAATCTTAACCATTTTTATGTTTTTTTTGTCATTAGTGTAAATGCTGGCCTGGTTTCCATCTGAAGGATGATGGGAAAACGTGTGTGGATGTTGACGAATGCTCCACTACCCTTCCTTGTAGCCAGCGCTGCATCAACACTTATGGCTCCTACAAATGCCTGTGTGTGGATGGCTATGAAGCCTTGGAACGCAATCCTAATACATGCAAGGCCGTGTCAGGTCAGCCTGATTTTTCATCTCACATCTTGCATCTAACTGTAAGTCCCACTGGTCCCTTAACGCTGTATTTTCCTCGTTTCAGTTGAAGAGCCTTTTCTCATTATGGCAGACCACCATGAGATCCGGAAGCTGAGTGTGGATGGTTCAAATTACACAATCTTAAAACAGGTAAACAATATGTGCATCACCCCCATTGTGCCTGTAGTGAAGTGTATGCCATGATCAGATTGACATACTGCAAAGAGGCATCAACAGATTGTCAATCAAATTGCCATATTATCCTCTTTTTGAGTTTCATTTGGAATCTCCCCTGCCCCAGTCTGTCAGCTACATATTGAGGAAGTGTGGGTTTTGATGGTTGTTTGAAAACACAAATTTTAGTGACGGTGTAATTATGTCTACCTGCTAAATGTGTGGAGCAACCGGTACCTTTGCAGAGAGCATCACTACATACTGTAAGTGATTACTTATTGAATAATGCAATGTTTTGGATTACAGAAATGGTGGACAAAAACATCAAATTGTGCTTTTCGGATTTTGATAAGGACACAATAATGTTGAAAAGTTTGCAAATCAATCAGTGTGCTTCAGCCTACTTACCCACTGATGTCTCAGAAGCACTGGATTCAGCTGCACATTCTTGAAAGATGCATGCTGAAAATGATGTATTACCTCAAATAAAGATATTCAGTAATACTCGGCCAAAAACAAAAGCAGGTGATTGTACGCCTCGGCTTCTAGGAGTTATATTCATAAGCCAGTGTTAGGATTCAACCAGAAAATGTATTGTTCTGTTTAAATGAAAACATATTTCTCAAACCCCACCACATGGAGCAGAGTAAACTGGCCATCCGAATTGGAAAGAGCAAAATCACCCTATGAAGGACCCCATGGAAACGCTATTTGAATCATTCCTATAGGTTTCATCTCAGCTCCTCCGGGCAATGCTTGAATCTGACTTCTGATAACCACAAATGGTTGGCTGTGATTTACTATAAATCAACCTATGGGTATCCTACAGTCTCTATTAACCCCTTGACTCCACGTACTTTACTGTCTGTATCGGAGTTCTCATCAGCCACAACTCACTTTAATCGCTGCATGTTAGTGTTAATGGAAGCTAGAGAGGGAAATATGCACATGACTTTGCTAAGTGGAGGTGGATACTTGACTGACCTTATATCACTTTACCACACCATTACATACCCTGTTCAGGTTATCCGTTGATGATATTATGTAAAGCCAATCATTACCCTTATGTATTGCTTTTGCAGTTCACATAAATTTGTCTTCCCTCCACAAACACAAGTTACTCTAAATATAATGGTTCCACTTCAACACCATTGTTTAAAGCCATTCAACGTGTTTAAAAGCTGCTCTGTTTCTGTTCTCCTACGTGGTTTTACTGTTCAATTAGAGCTGGCTCTGGCTCTCATACAGTTGGGGGGATGCGGTTACGTGGTATGACATTTTGCATTAAGTAAGTTCGACTTTCCACGAGTTGCTCATGAAAAGGAATCCTTAAATTCAGATTACAAAATGTTTTTTTGACAAATACGCAACTGTAGTGTTGAGAAATGACTTAATGCCACAGTTGTACATAAAGTACTGTATCGATAAGTTTTAGCATGTTGCCACCAAATTACATCAGTATTTAAAGGTTGAATTAGCAGCCAACAGCAAAATCAAAATGAAGTCAGTTGGCAAATAAAGTTGTATCCACCGCCCTAAGGTTTTACTGTCAGATATGTCTTAAAGAAAGAAAAATAGTTGCATTTTTTGAACAGGAAATCAATGGTATGTTGACAGTGATGTTAATATGAGTACTTGCACAGTGTGTGCACACCTTTTACAACTTTTAAATCTAATATATTTTCAGAATCTATTTTTACAAGCTTGTGATTCATTTTATATTTGGTTAGTCTATATACTGTCTACAGGGAAAATGAATGGTAGATAGAGACAGTGATAAAAGGGCCATGCGGGGTTCCATCTCTATAACTGATGTAAGAGTGGAGAAGGGATCCCCCAGGACACGTCGGTGCCTGTCTGTGAGGGTGCTGATGATCTGATGAAGATGTCTCATTTCTCCTGTCAGATTATCTGACACCTTTTGTCAGCACCCACAGTGTGAGACAGCAGGGTGGGGGCACTTGTTCGGCGAGCATCTCTGTCTGACTGACAGTGGGGTCGTGGGAGCATGACGAAGTAGGAAATCACCTCACTCTGCCGCTTTGATAGGACTTCAACTTCACAGAGCATTTGAGAATTCAATGGCTCTCCAAATGCACTATATAGCTGCAAGCATTGGGACCTATGGGAGAACCTCCTGAATCAATATTGCCTGTACAGTAAATATCACATCACACACAGATACTGTAGAAGTTGGGCTTGTTTTGCTATGTTTCTCATCCTGTTGGTATTCCTACCTGTAGGCATTTGAAGTAATGAATTAAGCTTAACCTCACTGGATTGGATTGGATTGGCTTTTTTTACAGAGACAAAGCAGCATATTAGCACTACAGCAGCTCCAGTCCTCTGTCAGTGTCTACACAGGATTCGTAGAGGCAATGTTGAGTATTGATTACGTGGGTTTTTGGCAGATCTCAGAACACACAATCACTGTAGTCACAAACATTAAAAGGAAGGAAATACACTTAAAAATACACTTTGAGTAAAATGTGAGCCGTTACACCGCCTGTTGTATTGTTTAAATGGGAGTGTCTGATTGTATGTATTCATTTATTTATATGTATCACTTCCAATTATGCATATACGTTTACTGCACTCCTGATTACATTCAGTTTTCAATACACAAATTAATTTTACTTATGTTTATATTTTAGACCTGACTTACACTATTTAATGTTGTAGCCATTTTAATATTTTTACTCGTGCGATTCTTTTTCTTTCTAAATATATACAGTATGTTTAATGAGCATTATTGAAGGGAGCCAGAGATCCAATATTGTAATTGCCAATGACTACTTCTCTGTAATAATTGTGCCTATGATAATAAAGGACATTAATATGCATATTAAGATGCATCATAGATATGCTGTAAAGTAGGATCTATAGAACTGGGTATTAATATAACATTAGGCATAATACGGATAGGAATTTCTTAATAAATATATACTCTTTTGTTCGACTTTGTTGCCAATGAAAGTTGCTTCTAATATTTTTTTCCCCCACACACGGAACTCAAGATCCCTTATTGTTTCATAGGCGCTGAAAGTAAAAATGATATTTGTATATCCCTGTGCTCTCTCTCCTCTGTATCCTCAGGGCCTCAACAACATCATCCACATCGACTTTGACTACAAGAAAGAATTCATCTATTGGGTCGACTCAACCAGGCCAAGTGGTCGGAAGATCAACAGAATGCGCCTCAATGGGAGCGACCTCAAGGTACCACAGGGTTTAGTTGCTGTGACTGCATGCCATACGGTGCCTTGTGCCACTTTACCCAAGATTCATGAGCTTTTCTTTGCTTGGAACATGTCCAGCTTGTATTTATGAATCTGTCCTTGCTCTATCCACTTGTATGGTTTTATGTTACTAATTTATTTGACTTGCATTCTATTGTGTAAATGTGTCGTCTGTTTGACTTTTAGAAAAAACGAGCATGTTGCTTTGAGTGGTTCATTATCACTGATCAGCTGATGATGGGCACCTGTTACATAGTCAACATAATGGATTTGTTCTGTCGGCAGCCAACGGCCTGTTATCTTCACAACAGTGAATGTGTGTTTGTAATAATAGGAATAACATCAGTGGCTTTCAGATTGATGTAATAAGCCTAATGACACAGTGGTACTGTCTGGTGTTATCACCAAAGGTCCATCGGGGTCATGGGATGGAAGCCCAGACACTGGGGACGCTCGGACGTCAGCAGGACACCTGCTGGGCCGCCCATCCCCAACTCATTAACATTGGTGTGTGGGGGGGTATTATTCAGCTCGATTACTACCAAAGTGTCTGTTTGAGCCACTGCCACAGCTTAGCAAGAGCAGAAACTGTCTGAGACACAGATCGAGGAGCTTTTCTCATTGGGCTAATTAAAAGAGCCACTGATATCCTGTGCTACTGGTGTAGGCTTGCCATATGAAGAAGAAAAGATCGGTGGGCAGAGAGGATTTCTGAGGATTTGTTTTTCTCTGCCAAGATGGGAGTTTCATCTGACCAAGGCAGAGATTAATTGAATTCTGTGGTTTAATTAATACAAGGTAGTTTAATTGTATAATTTATTTTGTTTATCTCAACATTTCTTAAGAGTGCACTTCTGCTGCACCGTCCTATGTGGGTTGAAACATTCAAGGATTTTGCTGTTTTCTTCTAGTTACGCAATCAGTGATGTCCCAGCAGGTATTTAGCATTTTATAGCTGAAAGAGAACAACCAGTGTAACATTAATGATTTGTTTTATACTTTTATCCCATAAAGTGAGATGCTGTCATTGTTAAAACATGTTGCTATAGTGACAAAAAACACTTAAAAAACACTTTAGCCTGATCAAATAATGGAGAAAATGAGTGATGATGAGTCTTCTGAAGAACACGTTCTACTTTAAATGACTGAAAGGACAAAAGGTTTGTGAGACCGCTCTCAGTGACTGGATAGATCTAACGTAACTGTTCTCTGAATTCATTGTGTTTTGATGAGCTTCATCTAAATGCTGACATTCCTCACAAGTTAACCTTCAGTGCAACATGAAGCAATCCTTTTGATCAACCGTGAGATATTATGAATAGGGTCAACCAGAAGGACTTTATGTAATGAGTATCAACTCCTCTTTGCCCGAGGAGGCAGTTGTGATGGAAAATACTACACAAGGAGTGATACTTTAGTGACTGTTTTAAGCTCAGTTTAGTCCAAATTACTGCTTAGGGAACGGCTATAGTCTTTTGCCAAGACTATATATTTTCTTGCAAACGGTGACAGAAAAGGCCTCAAAGCACATCCTGTTCCTTAATGAGAGATTGCATGGCTGGCATTTTCATTTTATATTTTTGTAAAAGGGGGGTTTTAAAGGCATTGGCTGTATCTGCCAGCTGGCACAATGACTGTTTATTCTAAACAACTGTTTTTTTTCCGACTCAAATCCCGGACTGGTTTGGGGATATTGAGTTAGTTAGTTCCTAGATTTTGTTTCATGAGATTAATATCTTCACTTATATTTTAACCAAATTCCCCATTTAGATTTGCGCAGTGAGATGAAGAGATCATTCATGTCTCTCTGCTGCCCTCCACCCAACCTGCTTTAATCACCGTATTTACATTCACACAGTTGACACATACTCATACAAAGGGGTACTTTTTAGCAAATCAACTAACGTTTCATGATTGAATAAACAGTACAGAGTGCTGCACTAGCATTGGTTTGCACTACATAGATCAGGCAACGCAGTGCAATTTTGGTGACCTCGTTTGCATTAAATTGTACCTTCGTATTCACCTGGTCAAACTGATATGCAAGAGCATATAGGCTTTAGTTAGTGCACAGGCCTCTTCAAAATCACACACAAAAGGGTTTCATGCACATCGACTTAAGCGTTTCACTGTATTTATATTAGCAGCCACTACAGCTATGAATGCAAATTAAAATACGTTTTGTTATGTGATTATGAGTTTGGACTGAGTGAGATAAATTATATTCTTACTAACGTTGCCACTGTAGCTAGAGCTGCAGGAATGATTTGTGCCCTCTGTCTTTAGTCTCTATTATGAGAAATTTGTTATGCATAATTATGCGTGGGTCAAACAACATTGGTACCCTAATTAATTGGTTAAGTCTTTAGACATAACTGCTCGATTTGGCAAAATACTGCACATACGTCTTTCTTAACACCCGACTATTCATTTCTTTCACATTGAGTCCAAGTGAAATCACAGCAATCCTGACCTCAATAAAGATGCCAGGACATTTTTAACGTTTAGCAAAACTCTATGAGCTGTCAGTTAATTCAATATGTGAAATGTGAATATGTGAAAAACACTGTGCACACATAAACATACCTAAATATGACTAAGTAGTAAGTACAAGAAGCACAGACAGCAGACACATTTACTGAAGATATCCTAATTTTACACATATCAAATGAATGATATACGTATGTAATCACATCTGACTCAGCATTCTGCACAGCCCCTTTTCGACCACAGGAACTTTCACCAGCGACTAGCAACCTTTTGAGGAACTCATTGCCTTTTGACCACAGGGTCCAGGATCTAAATTCAGATCCAGGGACATTTTCCGGGGACAAAAAAATGTCCTGCCGTGGGAAAGTACACAAAGTTTCGGGGTGGGGGTTATTGGGATCACCGACGCAGTTTGGTTTCTTCTTCAGCATGTGTAGCACTTCATTCCTAAAACAATTTACTGCAACATCAATGTAGGACCATTTCAGGATGACGGGAGAGTATTTTTCCTTGTTTGATAAAAAGTAAAGTCAGGCTTTGATATCGCTTCCCGACTCATTTACAAAAAGACGGAGAGAAAATTGGAGATTGTGAGTGAGATGAGATGAGAGGGCGAGCAGTAAAAGAGAGAGAGACACAGCACGGCTGTGCTGTGAATGAGAGAATAAAAAGTTACTTTCTGATTGTTTCACAGCGGATACATTCTAAAGCGTAAATAAATATCCATCCAACACACAACACATTGTTTACTGTGGAGACACTCTTAGTTTCATTTTCCTCCTCTGAATCTCATTCATTACATCCAACATTTTAGATGAGATGGGTGTGCACTGTGCACACTGAACTGCAGGCTACAGAGTGTGTTTACCCATGATGCAACCACCAGCAGCCCTGTCCTCATGTCATGTTGCTTTTTCAGACATCAGCAGACTAATTTGCAAAGTCTCTGCACGTCTTTAGACCGCTATGGAGACGCAGACAACAATGGGCTGAAGGAACCTTTAGTTACTTGTTAAGTAGTCCTGGGACTTAAAATTACCAGAAAGTTCTTGGTTGAAACTCAGCTTCTGCATGTGCATGTAGAGTGATTACGATGGCAACACATGTACAGTATATCGGAGCTCAAATATATCACAAGAATGCTCCTGTTAGCTCTGGCTGCTAGTAGTGTGTGATGCGGTTGGAAAAATGAGATTGTATTTGTTTTGATGGAGGAGAAAATAATGTCTCACTGAGAGCATACTTCGAGGCCATAGATTGTTGTTTGTTGAACAAAAAGTGATTTTGATTCCTTGAAAGATATTGCTCCTACCTGACAGAGTAAGACCTTTTCTTTGCACATGCTCTTATGTTTGACAGTGGTAAACTAATGAAAGAGACAATTTTGACAATATTTCTTTGTATTTGTTATTTATATCAGATTTCAGTTATTTACGTTCATCCATGAAAGAATTTAGAGCAATAGACAAAGAAAGCTCTTCATACTAAAACTGATCTTCTTCCCCCTGCATTACTAGATAGTCCACAAGACAGCAGTGCCAAGCGCCTTAGCAGTGGATTGGATCGGAAAAAATCTGTACTGGTGTGATGCAGAAAAGAAAACATTGGAAGTGTCCAAAGCCAATGGCCTCTACCCTACCGCCCTGATCAGTTCTAGCCTCAAGAACCCCACAGATCTAGCTCTGGACCCCCAGACAGGGTAAGTCTATTATCATTACTGTAAAGCTCACCATAATGCTTGAGTGTTTTCTTAATAAGGATTGATTTCACAGCTTGAGGGAGAGCAGGGATGGAGTTGCTCCTTTCAGATTGTTAACCTGGAAACTGTTAGATCCAGCTCTCATTAGAGGAGTTTCATTTTGTGTCGGTGCTGATTCTTTATTCCCATCACGTTTGCCTGCTAAAGTATATAGCTCTTTGAACTGTGCTGTACTTCTGACTAGGTACGTGTTCTGGGTAGACTGCTGTGAACCACCTCACATTGGGCGCATTGGCATGGATGGCCGAGGGCAAACGGTTATCATTGACAAAGAGATCTATAGCCCCACTGCTCTCACTATCGATTACACCAACAAGAGGCTCTACTGGGCAGACGATAACCACATCCTGCTTGCCAACATGGATGGCACCCAAAGACGCAAAGGTGGGACTAAGGTGTTGACGATGTTGAAAGAAGAGTTTGACATTTTCGGGCAAATACACTTTGATTACCAAGCCATATCTGTTTAATGAGAAGTTGGAGCCAGCAGCTGGTTAGCTTAGCACAAAGCTCTACTTGCTCTAAATCTGACTTTTAAATTGTGTTGTAGATGTTAAACACACATAGTTAGACTTAAAGGATGAATGGCAGTTTCAATATTACTTGTTGTTTATGACGTTAAATATGGTATAGGGGTATAATTAGAATTTAATTGAAGCTTACCACGGCCATTTTTTTCCCTTTCCAGTATCTAATGATCACATCCAAGGGGTAATGGCTCTGACTTTGTTTGAGGACTTTGTCTATTGGACGGATGGGAAGTCCAAATCACTACGACGTGCTCATAAGACGACTGGCGCTCAAGGGATGGAGCTCCTCAACTCCTGGCAAGCCATCAAATCCATCAAGGTCTACCACTCCCTGCGCCAGCCTGAAGGTATGAAGTCCATCTGGCACCCATGTTCATTCTATCCTCTCATGCCGAGCAGTTGTTGTAGTTTGTGAAGGAAATGATTTGTGTTTCACAGTATGAACTCAGCTATGTACTTCTGTCCTTCTGTACAGTACCCAAGCACCAGTGTCAGATTGCAAACGGAGGATGCAGCCACTTGTGTCTTCTGTCCCCCGGCGGAGAACACAAATGTGCCTGTCCGACAAATTTTTACTTGGCTGCTGACAATAAGACCTGCCTCTCCAACTGCACTTCTAGTCAGGTCAGCCATGTCTCCTCCCACTTCTAAGTTTAGTTTTACCACGGTGATGCTGTTATATTCTGACCAGTACTTTTCCCCCGAAGGGCAAATTGCTTTACTCTCGTATGCTTTCCTCTTCTGGCATGTACGGTAGGTTCTAGGAAATGGTTGTGTATTGATTTTGACTTTGGCTTTGAAGAAAGTTGACCTTAAAAGGAGAGTCAAATATTAATGATGGCTCCAAATTCCGTGTTTTTTTAAATATTTGTCTGGGTCACTAATAGTTTCGCTGCGGGACAGATGAGTGTATCCCTTTCTGGTGGAAGTGTGACACGGTGGACGACTGTGGGGATGGATCAGATGAACCTACTGACTGCCGTGAGTGCGATGTTATTCAAAGGCTGGCTTTAAAATTGTACTACTGTAAACCAGAACTAGTCAATTCCTGTTTTTGGTGAGCTTTGACGGATATTAAAATTGAATCGAGTCTTTTCTACTTTCAATTAAATGTCCGTTTGTTGTCACTATTGTTTTATATATTTAGCATTTAACAGCATTTACACAATGCTCAGTAAGGATTTATATGATCTCTGATTGAACCTTTAAAGCATAAACCCTGATATATAGTTATGATTTGTTTTTCCCAACAGCTGAATTCAAATGTCAACCTGGGCGTTTTCAGTGCGGTACTGGCCTCTGTGCTCTTCCTCCTTTCATCTGTGATGGTGAGAACGACTGTGGCGACAACTCAGATGAAGCTAACTGTGGTAAGGATGCAACATCTAAGAGGATGTTTTTAACTGTTTGTTATTCATTGCTTCTTGCTGATAACTGCCGATTCTCACTTATTATCCTATTAAACCGTGTGTCCAGTGCAGCGTTACGTTGTTGTTGTTTTTCTGTCAATGGTATCTACTATTTAGTGCTGAAACAATTAGTCGATGAATTAATTTGTTGATCACCAGAAAGTGAATCAAGATTATTTTTAGTAATTCATTTTCATTGACTTCTATTTACTCAATACAAACAGCAAATGTAAAATGCTTCATTAGCAGAAACTGTGTGTTTACAAAACCTTAAACAGTAAATGTAAGAGTTTTCATAAACCAGCTCTATTATAGGTTGACTCTTAGTCAGTAATAATAGTTTAGATGCTTAGCTTTGTTTGGACTCCTAACATCTCTTATTGATGCATCCTCCCGCTGCTCCTGCCCCTTTTTCTCTTTCAGAGACATACATCTGTCTGTCAGGCCAGTTCAAGTGCACCAGGAAACAGAAATGCATCCCTCTTAACCTGCGCTGCAACGGTCAGGACGACTGTGGCGACGGAGAGGATGAGACAGACTGCCGTAAGGCACTGCATTATTACTTTAAGGATTCATTGTCTTAGAAATGGCTTTACTGAGCTTTTATCCCCGTTAGTTAATGAATGTATCCTCCGTTTGATCAGTCTGCCCCAACATTGCAGATAAATAACAAAATAAAAGTCAAGATCTAATCTAGTGGATTCAGATAAATTACCTAAATTGTCTTTTTTTGACATATTTCATTTATTAATGACAGACTATATGGCGACATTAACATTACGTATAAATGTTAAGAATTCCAAAGGAAGACCTTGTTTCTGTGAAAAGGGATTAGATATTAATCGCACAGAGGATAAGAAGAGATTATCTTTGCCATGATGTAACTCACTAGAATATCACACCCCATATCACACCCAGTCTTTTAGGCTGCTGCATTTGTCTTGCATGTGATTGCAAGAGGGATCAGAGTGGGGGGGGGGGGTGGGTGAATGCAAGAAAGTAAGGAGGAGAAAGAGCCTTAGAAAAAAATGGCTTTAATTAAAGTGACGCTAATCACTTCACCCCTTCTTAGACTTCCACAATGATTGGATGTGGTTTTGAATGCACTTTTGTAATGAGCACTGCACCACTGAAATTAAAATGCTATCTGAAACAATGTGAGGTTTCATAACAAGCAGCTACTTGCTATAATAACGGGCTGTAAAGGTATGCGAGGCTTTTTGGAGAAATGAATAGCTGCCTCACTGGTTCTTATATCACTGTAGTTTTTATGAACACTCGGATCACTCGGGTCATTTCTACCACCCTAAACACACTGCCTGTCTCTCTGCCTACAGCTGAAAGCACCTGCTCGCCAGACCAGTTCCAGTGCAAGGCCTCCATGCACTGCATCTCCAAACTCTGGGTTTGTGATGAGGACCCCGACTGCACAGACGGGTCAGACGAGGCTAATTGCGGTAAGTTGTTGAAACCCACTTCACCATAAATCACACCACTTCCCTTGTTTTTCAGTTAAAGGGGAGAAGAATCTGATTTAATTCATTTTACACTTGGCTTCACTCTGGTACTTCCATGTGTTCTCACCGCCTGTCTGATGATGTGCTGAGGGAGAATGCCCTGAAGGACAGGCTGTGCCTTTCTTCAGTAAGAGCTCAACATTATGATCTCTGTTTGCCTGGCATTTTTAGCAGCTGTCAGTCTTAAATGCTGACCTCAGTCACACAAAAGCCATTATTACTAAGGTAGGGCAGCTTGGGAACTTTTCCAGCACTATGCACCTGGATTATATCTGCTTGACATGCCTTTGCGTTGAGCCAGAGTTCTTCGATCAGGACAAGAATGCAAAGTTTTACCACAAACAATTTTAAAATGTTCCTGTCAAAGAGATCGAATACATAGTATCTCCAGTCATGAAGTCGGTCATAATGCACAGTATCATATTTTTAACATGCACTTTCTTAATAGTAAAGTCTAGTTACACGATGAGACCTTTTTCACAATGTAGGGGACAGATCATCCCCCGGTGTGTGTGGGCCAGCTGTTTTCTATTTATAGGTGTGACATCTGAAGAATAAGAACCATTACTAGTAGTCCTATCAACAAATGTGTCGTTGTACAACATCTCAATTTGAGTGTTATTAAAAGAATATTCATGCTTTAATGTTTGATAAGTCACAGCTCCTCTCAATAGATGCATTTTTGATTTTAGGTTGGTGTCATGCTGCTGCTTTCGTGTAGTTTACTGATGTTTGACTTCAGCCCCTCAAACTGCATTAGCTGCAGTTTGTGTCATCGGGTTTTTCCATCACCTATAAAGTTCTCACCACTTACGCTCACTCAAAGGAGACGGTGCCGCTCTATAGCTATCTTATTTTCTAATTTGCATTACCTCAGACTGTTTAAGGAAGTTTTGCTTGTTAGTGCCGTAATGAGCTCTGACTTAGAGGGGAAATATTGTTTCGTTTTTTTCCAGCGTCACGTCTTTTATGAGCTGCTAGTGACTGACTGAGCTGCTTCCTAATGAATTGCTGCCTCGTGTCCTCCGCTGCTGCTCTCAGCTTTCCCTCCTGATTCTCTCCTCCTGCTGTCATGTTGGAAAGAGATCCAGGCAGAATCTGCCACCCTCCTCTTTTGACGCATCTCTTCCCTAACCGAGAACAGCGTTACCTTGGCCATTATCCCTGATGATGTCTGCACTGAAATTACTTTTTAAAAGGAAGCTCTCGGTTTGACTTTGAAAACCCATTCTGAGGAATTGTTGCTGGAGCAAATATTAAAGCATCTGTTCTTTGTGAAATAAATGCAAATATGTTGGATAATTCTGCCCATTAATGTTTAACACTGGAATGCCCCATTTAATACTGCAATACTTCAGGACCATAGTTGACTCTGAATTGTGTCATTGACATGTTGTAGCCTGGATCCAGACCTCTATCGAAATCTTTGAAATCTTCAGTCTGATTATCAGGCTCGGTATTTTAAGTAGATAGCATTATCTTAAACTTAAGTCCTGCTACCAATTTACTTTAATCTTATTTGTTAAAGGTGTCCACTATTTTCACACCGTGTGCATAAGATGATTCATTCTTGTTTCACTCATCATTTTTGTTTTTCTGTATTAAAAAGTTGTATGAGCATCCCAAAAAGAAATCTGTGAAAACCAGTGTCACTTTGGGCATTTTAAATAATACTTACTAAAATCAGTAACATTAAAGACAAAGAAGTGACACAAGCTGATAGCCAGACATTTAATCTCAGCTGCTGTCAACACATCACTACCATATGCACTGGTACTTGTTGGCACTGACGGGACACTAAATCAGAAACACAGTTTGGGTGCGGATAACAGAGCCAGAATCAAATGCTTCAGCTGTTGTTGTGTTCTGTAATTCTCTTGGATGTTTTCCTGAAGAAAGTTCAATTTTGCCAACTTCCTGTCACAAATTCTGTTGAGGATGATTGGTAGCACAGTCAGGTATTTCATCTTATGGTGTGTTAGCCTCCAGGGGTTCATACTGTGTTTTGAACTCGGTGTCAGACTTGCTTTGGGAAACCCTGAGGAAACGATGATTACTACACGTAGAAAATATGATAGCTAGCACACTATTAATATTCATGCTCTTTGAAGCCATTTTCATCTTCGTGTTTGTTTGCTCCTGATGAAAAAGATGAAAAGACCTGTGGACCTCATGAATTCCGCTGCGAGAATAACAACTGCATCCCAGACCACTGGAGGTGTGACAGCCAGAATGACTGTGGAGACAACTCAGACGAGGAGAACTGCAGTGAGTACCTGACTCCTCACTTTCTGGCAGCTCAGTTTGTTCACTTATATACACTGTTGATGTTTTTACACGCTCTTAGGCAGTGAAGAATTGGACTTCTCCGAAGACACCCGAGTGCCCCTCCCACTATCAAACCACCTCTCTCTCTCTTTCACACACACACACACACACACACACACACACACACACACACACACGCCCTTATATCTATACACCTTGGGTGACTCTTCCCACTATCGACTCAGCCGTGCTCAACTCTTTCTTTCAAGCATTCTTTTATTATCCGTGCTGTTTCTCTGAGCATAATGTGAGGCTCAGACTCCTGAGCTCTTGATATCATCTCTTCTCTGTAATGTTCCAAACTAATATTCCCCTTTGTTTGGATATTTCATCACCACTTTTAGAAGAAAACTTGTATTTACTCATGAAATGACAATGGTAACCCACCTTGTTAAATTGCATATCTTATGTGCAATCAAGTCCCTGTTGCATTTGTGTGTTCATGTGTGTGCGTGTGTGTGTGTGAGAGAGAGAGAGAGAATTTGTTTTGCTGAGTGTGCATCATTTGCGTGGTTTATAAGATGATTATTCCCCATACCTATTAATGTCACTTGAGATGCAAATAAAAGCCCGTCAAGGGTTGGACGGCAAATAATTAAGCAGGTGGACCAGCAGACAGTGGAGATGCTGCAAATCCGATTTTGCTGCAATGCCTGCTGGGAATTTATTTTGCAGCACAACTCATAGCACACACACTGCGTGAGCTAACAGTCCATGATAACAAGGGGAGGGCCCAGACATTGGATCTGATGCAGCTGTTTAGCTGCGTCCTAATATTGTCCTCGGGGACAGACTTGCACTAAATGGCAGATACAAGCTTTTTGGCTTCAGGAAGTATGTCACCCCCCCTCCATTGTGAGAGCCGCAATGAATGTATTTACATCTTGATCAGCTTTGCCAGTTTCTTCACTTCTAATACAAAATGACTCCTAATTAGCTAAAATGATGGTTTTGCCAAGACTGAACGTTTGGCCGATTACTGCATCAGGGGATGTACGTTTGTTATGTATACTGCTGAAAGATGAAACAGTCTGGCAAGATTTTGTGTCTGTTTTTCTCAACGTAGAGCCAGTCACCTGCAACCACAAGGACTTTGCCTGCGCTAACGGAGACTGCATCTCCTCCCGATTCCGCTGTGATGGAGACTATGACTGCCTGGATAATTCAGATGAGGCCAGTGTTTGTATATGTGTACCACTTACTTATGAATCAAAGAGGAAGGTAAACCCACATGAGGCACAGATATTAGCAAGACGCTATATTAAGAATAAGTCACTGCACACTTGAAAATAGATCAAAAAGATGAACACTTTTAAATCAGCCATGAGCATTTTGGACATGTTGTCTTTTTCTTTCAAACAATGTGAATTGGAATCATTCTAAGCTCTTAAACATGTGTTAACCATTCTGTTATGGACTATTATATGTATATATATATATATATATATATATTTATATAACCAACAAAATAACAGTATTTATCTATCAATACTGTGGTGTAGTCTTTAATTGATCTCTTGAAAATGTGTGTTAGTATCTGAGCTTGCAGCTCAAGCACAGACTAAATATCCCAATCGGAAAGGGAGATTAAATTGGACAAGCATATTGCCTCCTGCAAAGAAAATAATCCCATTCCCGACACATATCATTGTGTTGATCCAAATCTACTCGTCACGGTCGCTATATTCCAACAATGCTGGAAAGAAAATATCCCTGCGATTGTGTGTGAGTTATTGTTCCTTCAAGTACATTACTGCATGAAATACCTTGTGTTTCGTTGCTTCTGAAAATGCTAATCCCCCAAGCCTTTCAGCAAAACAAAGAGTGCTCGTTTAGTTCATAAATATGCTTGAATATCTTAATTTACCAACCTTCAAATTGACATTGTGATTTTACGCTCTCGTAATATGTGAAGAAATTGCATTAAATGTGCCTTTATCAATGCATTGTATGGTGTTAAGACATTTTTTTGCAGGATTCATTAAAAAAATACTCAATCAGTGGTAATGATGCAGTGCAATGCATAATTCAAGGACAAAGGCTTATTAGTACGATTCATTATTCTTGTTAACGTATTGCTCTGTTCAACATTTGCACAGCATTTTTTTTTACATGTAGTCCTACTCCATGCAAAGCAGTGCAACCCTAATTATACTGTCTGGGTCATTGCAGGCAAATAGTCTGTAGGAAAGAGTCACCTTTCAATCAGCATTAGAATACCCAGTGATTAATACATGCAGTTATTCATAGTGGCCATCATGGAGGAGATTGTCCACCCTGTTATAGTTTGAACTGCCCATATTTATCTGAGAGCATGGAAGATTACTGGAATATATAGCTTCGATTATTTTTTCCTGTATTAAAGCAAAATAATTTTTATATATTTGGAACATGTTTTGTTTTTACAGTAGTGATTTTCTTGCTGATTTGTTCAGTCACCAAAAGTCTGTATGTTAAAGTCCAAACATTTGAGATATTACAGCATTTTTCTTTATCTATATTAAAGTGGTGCATGTTTATAGTAGGAAGATCAATATCACATAATTTGGTTGTATTCACACTGAACCCACTATGTCATGAACCTCCTTGATATGTTGTGAGTGGATAGTAAAGTGCATAATAAATTAAACATTCTCTGAGAGGCTACTGGCCCAGGCCCTAAAGCAATTCAACTTTAAAAAAGAGGTTTACAGTCCATCACTGAGAGCACAAGGGCCTTTTCACCTATTCGACCTTTTTCAAGCCCTGAAGTGCTCAGACAATGAACAGTGAACCCTGCCTTGTGGATAGAACAGTTGCATCATCAGTGGTGCCTTCAGTGATATTTCTCAGATATAAAGTGCTTTCTTCGAAAAACAAATAACGAGCGCTGTATAATAATCTCATTATAACGGGGATTATCTACCTTATAGTTATGTTATTTCTTTACTGTATGCGTTCACAGAAAGGCTGTGAGGCACGCTGTGCGGATGACCATTTTCAGTGTCACAACAACCTCTGCATCTCATTGAAGTGGCTGTGTGATGGCCAAGAAGACTGCAAGATGGGGGAAGATGAGAAAAACTGCCAGGAGACAGGTGCAAAACGAATGTCCTCTAGTTTTTTTTAAAGGAATTGTATATGGTGTACTGACTTGTACTTGTACATTGCCTGTTTCTAAACATTCTGTTTTCTGGAATATATAGATATTTTTCTTTTTTATAAGAGTGGAGTTCATACAATCAGTCATATCATTTTTTCCGTTATGGGTGAAGGAAGAGATTATCTTGTCAACGTCAATCGTGACAAATATTAAAAACGTTTTCTAATCGATGTTAGAATGTGAATATAACAGAAAGTATACATTATTTCACAAGCATAGCTTTTAACATTCACCTTATTATTGTACCACATGAACTCAGAAGGACTGGCTTGAAGAAGTTATCACATCATGTCCTTAAGATACTGTGTGCAGTATACATTCAAACGCAAGACTTAGAAAATGTAACACTGATTTTCAGAAATGTTCTCATGTTCTGACAAATAGAAATGGCTTTACTCCCGCTGTTTACCGGCCACAAACTGTGAAGCTTGTTGTTTTTAGCAGAAAGTGGTATCACCTCTTAGACCTGCGGGACATCATCATACTGAAGCCCTAGCTTCATGTGGAGTTTTCCACTTCTTCATAGAACAGTAAACTGAAAATGTCTCAGCTGAGGGATCTCTAGTTGAGAACAGGCACGATGTTGACTGATATGCTTTGCCGTTCTCCAGTAGCCCCTTCATGTTCCGTGAATGAGTACGTGTGTGCCAGCGGAGGGTGCGTGTCAGCCAGCCTGCGGTGTGATGGACATGACAACTGTCTGGATGGCTCAGATGAGGTCAGTGCAGCTTCACAAGATTTTAAAAAAAGCAACCAAAAGAGTATTTGTTTTTGGTATCTTCTGATTGCAGCTGACAACATTACTAGAATGGACATTTGTGGTGATTTTGCTGTGTTCCTTTGCTGACAGACTGGCTGTGTAAAGGAGTGCAGAGAAGATGAGTTTCTCTGCCTCAATCGTGCCCACTGCATCCCTCGGCGCTGGCGCTGCGATGACGTGTTGGACTGCATGGACCACAGTGATGAGGAAAACTGCAGCCAGGGTCGGTATGAGTGTGACCTCGCATGAGTGTGTTTATGTGTTGTGTTGTGTTTTTGAAGACTGATATTTTTCATCATATAGCGGGGGGGAAAAGGGATTCTACTATGCTAGCTCAAGTCTTAACACTGCATATAGTATTATATAACAGATGAGTCATGTGAACCGTTTCAAAGTATTTCATATAAGGAGACAGCAATAGAGAATAATATCTGGAATGTAAGTTGAGAGCATGTGGCAGTGGTAGGGATTTTAAATACAATGAGAATGAAAGATGTGAGATGAGTTTAATCGATTTCGATTTGTGAGGCAAAATGATTCAGGGCTCTCTGGATCATTATGTTAAATGATATTTCATTCAATCTTGTCATAGACAATTTCTGAGTCATATCTTCTACAACCCTGAATGCACTACCTTGGGTAGAGTGTTGAAAGACTTATTTCTGTAATTGCAGGTGCTTTCTTCTGCCGGGCTGATGAGTTCATTTGCAACAACACTTTATGCAAACTCCACACGTGGGTGTGTGACGGCAAGGACGACTGTGGAGATAACTCTGACGAAGACTTAGACATGTGTGGTGGGTTGAAAGTGTCACTCACAATGCTTTCCTTTGAAGACAGTTTTTATAAACCACTACTATTCTATTTTCCAAGAGAGAAAATGTCATTGTCTTTTCATACAAGAATGCACCCAGTTTTTTTTTTGTTTTTTTTTGAAAGACATATCTATTAACTTTTTGTGTCTTTTCATCTCCAGCAAAGCTTCCCTGCCCTCCTACAAGGCCATTCCGTTGCAGAAATGATCATGTGTGTCTGCGTACAGACCAAGTCTGCAACAAAGTCGATGACTGTGGTGACAACTCGGATGAAGACGAGTGTGGTGAGCAAAAAATGTACCAATAGAGATCTGATTTAAAATCTTTTATGTGAAAATACAATTAAAGTTATTGTCTTTTTGTATTATTTGATAACCATGCTCCCCTGATGCACTTGTTCTTGACCCACAGAGGTGCAAAGAGAACAGCTTAAAATATGAACTGGGGCTGGGACAGAACTTTGGCAACCTATGACCACAGTTTTTAAACGGAGACAGGAAATGACATACAAACCTTAATAGTGAACTCCAAATCAGTGGCTCCCAACTGTTTTTAGCTCATGACCCCTGAAAAGAAGCTGTGTTTACTTGGGACCCCATATCAAATTTTCTATGAGTTGAAATTTAGAATAAAAGTGATTTTTCTGTCTCAACTTGCTTAACTCACATAACACACATTATTATTTTCTAACTTGTTTATCACTCACATTTATCGTATGACCTTCTTACTTACGACCCTTTTGTGTATAATATAAAACACTGACCACGTCAATACAATCCAGCACAGTTGGAAATTATGGAAAAGATTTAGGATTTAACATTTATTTTCATACCAATATGTATTTATACCAAATTATCACCTCACAGGCTGCCTTGTAAAACGTTTGGTGTAGTTAACATTGTTTTGTTTTATTTGGGTGGGATTTTATGTTGAAAATATCTTTTTATCTTCTCTGGTATGCCTGACGGCATAACAGCTGCCGACCCTCTTTTAGTCTCCTGACGCGTTTCCCCAACTCAAGCCTGGTGTGACGATCACACCGAGCAGACAGGAAAGGAAGGGACAAATCACTTCCCTCATCCTTCACTCTTTCATTCCTTCTGTCCTCAATTCATCTTCCTCTCTGATTCCATTGATACATCCATCCATCTCTTACCTCACTCCATTACCTCTCACCATTGTGTTCTTCGTCCCTCCATCCATCACTTCAATCTCACCTTAATCCCACTGTTCCCTCCATCCACCTCTGTGTCGCCACATTTTGTTCTTTCACTTCCTTCAAACTCTCCTTCTTCTTTGGTATATTTCGCTCGGATAGAGGAAAACTACCGTTAATTCAAGTAAGCGAATGATCAGAAATAAAATGTGCAAAGTAATTCAACATTTTTTTAGGATAAAGAATTAGCAACAGCTGTCTCTGTGATTTTTACATTTGAATATTTTGTACTGCACGAGTTAGGTTTTGATTTTTTGTTGTTGTTGTCTTCTCAACCCAAACTGTGTGTACTGAAGCAGAGGTGATGGCCGGAAGACCTCGGCCCTGTGGGAAGACAGAGTTCACCTGCAGTAACCAACGCTGCATCCCAGTCCAGCTGCAGTGCGATCTGTTCAGTGACTGCGGCGATGGCGGATCAGACGAGCAAGACTGCAAGGCCTGTAAGTACAGCACCAGTTGACTCGAGCAAACAGATCAAAGGAGCGTTTCGGAAGAGATGAAAGTTTCAAATGTCACCAATGATGTTATCAAGAAGTATAGCAATCTCATTTTAGATGTGATATTTTGTTAGTTATGGTAATATATTGTATGCCCACGTTTGACGTGTGCTGTGTACTATATGAAAGAAGATGCTGCCCTTTCTGCTTTTGCACATCAAAAGAAACACACAGCAGGTATCTAAGAAGCAGAGGACTGGTGTAATCAAAGTCCTGTCTTTATTTGTAGCTTCCAGTGGAGATGTATGTGAAAAGAAAACAAATCCATGTGGAGAGGATTCCATTTGCAACCAAACAAATGCTACTGCTGTATGCCAGTGCAAGCCTGGCTTTCAGAGGAACCAACAGACAGGCCAATGTGAAGGTAATGTATAATCAGTTTTATTCTTTTTTTACCCTATTCTAACATTTAACGGTAGCAGCAACATTTTCCACTGGACTGTTGGGTTAACAATTTATTTTCTTTAGATCCACCAGGTTAAGATACAGGGATAATTAAGTTGCAAATACTGTCAGGATTCATTATATAATGTAATAAATATTGAGGTTTCATTATAAGTGACTTCTAATATTAAAAAGTAAAATATATCTGCTAAAAACAAACATGCCAGTTCTCAGCATTGAAAATGGTGAAAATGGACAAGGGCCTCTAGTTTAATGACAATAAACTGTCAGTCTTTCCCGTTATGTGGAGAGCACAGGACACAAAGACCCACAGTCCCCATAGCATTAAGCGCCAGTCAAAAATATCATTAAATGTTAATAATCCACAAAAGAATGCATGTTACATAATATGACTCCTCTGGGCTGGAAAGTATTTGTCATGTATTCCCCATCATCTCTCAATGTGTATAAAGTGTCTCAGCAACAATGAAAAGTATAAATTGTTTTCTAAAGCAACCTGTTCCTGATTAAATCAGTCCATCTTTTCTTTTTTTCTCCAGAGATAAATGAATGCCTACAGTTCGACTCATGTCCTCATTACTGCACAAACACTAAAGGATCTTTTAAGTGCACATGTGACCGAAATTACAAGGATATAAATGGCAACTGCATAGCAAAAGGTATGATCCTGAAGTTTAATATCAAATATCCTTTAGTGTACTCTGCATACATGCTAGTTTGGTGATATGACCGCATTGTAAAATGAGTAAAATGGTATACTGTATTTGTATGCACTGTGTTTTTACTGTTGTCCAAGATGGAATTTCGCCAATTTACTTTTCTTTTCTTTTTTTACATATTAACAACTCACCGGGCAGGACCAGAAGATCGAGTGCTCTACATTGCTAATGACACTGAAATCCGAAGTTTTGTGTATCCATTTAACCAGAGCCACGGACACAAACTTCTCACTCACATCGAGGACAATGCCCGCATTATTGGGATGGATGTTCTGTTTCACCACCAAAACTTTATCTGGGCTACCCAATTTAACCCCGGTGGAATTTTTTACAAAGACAATCTAGAAAGAAGTCAAACTAAAACAAATATCAGAAACATTGTAAGTATATCTAATGTGTGTCCTTCTTGTTTTCTCAAGCGTCACAGCAAATGTTTTGCGTCTGTTGCATATTTTCTCAACTCAAAGGTTGAGAAAGTATGGGTTGAGTGAATCAAAGAGCATGCTTGTTTATACAAATCTATTAAAAGGTGATAAAACAACATGTTAAGTTGTTTCACATAGTGGATACTACACTCTACACAATGTGTCTCTGCTATGCCTTTTCTGCAACACAACTCTGGATGATTGTATGCACAAATGTCGAATAGAGCACCTGAACTTGCGGTTATTCTTGGTTGCAGTGTTCAGACTTCCGTCGACCCAGAGACATCTCTGCCGACTGGATCACAGGCAACATCTATTGGACCGATCACTCTCGGATGCACTGGTTCAGCTATTACACAGCCCACTGGACTAAATTACGATATTCCATAAATGTGGGGCAACTAAATGGACCAAATTGCACCCGCTTGATTACTGACATAGCAGGAGAGCCATACGCCATCGCTGTGAACCCAGCCAGAGGGTAAGTTGTGCACAGCGGGGTTTTATTATAAGCATTCTGATACAGTAGATCTGGGATGCAGTTTTTGCTCCCTACCATGGAGTTTATCACTCCAATCAACAATTAGGCAACTTGTCTTGCCAAACATCCCCCGCTGTTGCCTCATAATACAATCATTTTATTGTGAGTGAGATGTAAGTGAGATGCTAAATCAAAGATTGACAAAAACATTAAGATATGGACCTTTTTCTGTGCACTTGTTATGAGAGGATACATTTTCAATACATAAGGAAAGGAGTTACTTGGAAAATGTCATCTATTAACCTTTTCTTAATGGTCATTGGAAATGTAAACATTCCATTAATTACTCCACTGCAGTGGAAGTGGCATAATCAGTTATTATTACATCGCTTACTGTTATTCACAGCAGCTCAATCAACGGTGCCCTAACAAGGCTGCCACACCCACATTTAGTTGTGATACATCACTCCCACAATGAATCTTGAGGCTTTGCGAATGTTCTCATCTGCCGCATCATCGTATAATACTTTGTCACCTGGCAAATAAAGATGGATTCATAAGAATCTGCACTGAGAAACACCAAATGTGTTGCAATAGCAGCGACACAATTGGACATTATCAGGCTATATGAATGTTATTTTAGGTAAAAAGGTACATTTCTATGCATGCTATCTGCAAATATTTTACAAGAAGATGGTGCAAATGGGAGGTACAGCATTTCTCTTGTGTCTGTTGCAGTATGATGTACTGGAGCGTAATAGGTGATCACTCTCATATAGAGGAATCAGCCATGGATGGCTCCTTGCGCAGAGTGCTCTTGGAAAAAATCCTCAGGAGACCCACCGGTAGGTATATTCTATTGTCCGTAATTAACTTACATTGCTATAGATCTCTTTCCTTTCATTACTTTGGTGTCTTTACGGAACCATGTGGAGTTTTCGTGAAAACAAAGTAATATTAACATTCAGTGATCCTCATCACTCGTCGTGTGTTCCTTGAGGCTGAATACTCATTCCGTATGTCCTTTCTCGTAAAACATTTTCAAATCAGTGGACTAGTGTGTAACTATTGGCAGGAAAGAGAGTTGTCATTAAAGGCACGTGCACACACATACATGGTAAATGGTAAATGGACTGTACTTGTAAAGTGATTTTCTAGTCTTTCTGACCACTCCGAGCACTTTCACCCTACTTATCATCATTCACACACTGATGGCAGGGGCTAAGTGCCACCTGCCTATCAGACTAACTCATTCACACTCTGATTGAAGGACGACCCTGCTCTCTACTTAGCCACAGTCGCCCCATGCCTCATGCCTTATGTAAGTTCAGGACATGCCCACTTGTTAGATAGTGCTGCTGGTCATCAAAACTCCCCAGGATACTTTAATTGTTGGACAGCTACATTTGAACATGCTGCTTTGATTCCCATTCAGCTCAATGTATTCACAGGTATGTTTGATCACCTGTCCTAATTTTCACACTTTGTCATTTTAAAACACTTACATAAGATACTTTTCCATTTTGAGGGAAAATGTGTGCTGTAAGGGGACTCTCTGAGGTCAGTTAAATGATTGTAGATGATCGTCCATGTAGTTAATAAGCTGAAGGTTCTCTCAACGTTGACGATGTTAGATTGATGAAGTAGCGATAGTTTGTGAGTAACACAAGAGAAAATGTAATTCTTAAATATACAGCGTATGAAAGAAAACATAATTAGATAAATATCATACACACATATATATACACACACACACAGAGACGTTATTCCATCATAACGAGCCACTGAATATACAATGCACTGTAAGATATTGACTTGGCCGACAGGCTCATTAGCTAATACTTTAACCACGAGAGCAAATTCACACTTTCAACTAAAGAAATGCAGAAGAAAGATGAAACCTGCTTTTAGCGGATGTCTCATTAAGTGGAGTTACTGTAGATGCTTTAGTAGTAGTGCTGGATGTATACCCATAGGAACAAGTGTTGTCAAGTTGTATTAGTACGGAGTATGTTCTGACCTATATACTATTGTCTAACTATAGAGAATATTCACATGTTTAGACGTACCACGTATGCACAGTATATTATATATGATTCAGCCAGTGCAGTCGCAGTTTTAAAGTCAGAGCTTTAAAATATATAAGAAGGGAATACTCTACAGCAACTTGGAACGTGTTGGTTTGTCTACAGGGAGACACTTAGTGCTGATCTAGTTTTGAAGAGCTGCTTTGGCCTCCTTTAATTCAAGGGACCCAGGCTCTGTCTTGGTCACAGAAAGAGGAATTCATCAGATGAAGAAAAACGCAAACCTATTTAAACATCCCAGCCAGGTGCTCGATTATACACTCAGACTTTTGGGAGAAAGTAAAAGTGATTCTCTGATTTGAAATTGTAATGTGAGCATTCAGAGATGATAGATCAACGATGCTATTTCGACACAAGCAAAACGAATGTTGAATGCAAACAGCCAGAGGGAGATAGAAACAAGAAAAGCTCTGTCTCCACATCCTATCCATCGGCTACATACATACATATATCTTGACCTGAAGGTCTCCTGCTTCGAGGGACTCCATGATGAGCCCGGTGTAATTTTTTTTCAGGTAAATACATTTCGTTCCTTCATCCTCCCACAGGGCTGGCCATTGATTATTTCAACCAGCGATTATACTGGGCAGATCCTGAGCTCTCACAGATAGGAAGCATCAGATTGGATGGTTCGGACCCTCTGGTTACAATCAGTGAGAGACACGGTAAAGACAACTGGAAAACAAAGCACAGCTTCCTCTTTTCAACACATACTATTCTTGCTGCACTTTGGTTTCCTCAACCTTTCATGAAATAATTGCAACAATAGGACTGCTTGTGGGTAAGCTTGATATGAAAACGATCTGCCCACATGCATGTTCTTGCTTTCTTGTATCTGCCACAGTTCTTGATGTTAGCTGCTTTCTCTGCTGGATTTACAGGGATTTCCCAACCGTACAGAATTGATATATTTGAAGACTACATCTACGGAACTGGATTAAAACACGAGGTCTTCAAAATTCACAAGCAAGGCAAACAGTCGGTGGAATTTCTCAATTTAGGGATGGAGAAGCCCACCAATGCTTTGATCTCTCATCGTTACAAACAGCAAGATGGTAAGCTCGTTTGACAATCGGTCTCTTTTTTATGCGTTATGTAAAAAGTATTAATTCTATATTCATAAAGCTCCCTGTCATCCAACAAACTGGAGAGTATTAGCCAAAGAAAGCCACGGTTCATCATTTTATTAACAGTCATTCACATTACTGTGTTCATAACATTCCAATAAAGTGCAATTGTACAAGATGTATGTGGAGAGAGTTTATAGAAGGCCATCATAAACAATTACTGGGCCGACTTCAGGATATGGTTTGTGAATAATTCACAACTGAGTGACGTCTCACTCGCGTGTCTGTCTGTGGATGTACAGTAAATAAATGATTGTGGATGTCTGGACCTAAGTTTCATACAAACAAGGCTAAATGAAAATTTAGGATATTGGGAAAATGGAAATGTCAACCAATACTTACCTCTGGTTCTTTAAATGTGTCTTTGAAGTCTTGTTTTTGTAATTAACATGTGGTTAGGGATTTCAGGTAGGACATAATGTGAGGAGGAACAAGTTCAGCTTGATTAAACACTCAAAGACAACTGCAGTTTAGTGAATGCCAAGTATAGCTCGCAAAGACAATCCACTCAATAATGTTTTGCACACAGAGGTAAGCTCTACAGGTGCATGATTAGTTATGAATAATCAGTTTACTGTGCGAACAAATCTTCCTGTTATTGACAATGCATTGTCATGAAAATGAATAATTAAAAGGGAAATGAATTAGTGTTGTTAAATGAATAGATATATACCATATTGAAATGATAAATGATACCTGTTGGATAAATATTACATAAAGAAACAGCGCAAGCTCTTAAGGTTGATTGAAGCTCTCTTTGAGGCGTGTTACTGTTTGAGGTGTGCGACTTAAAAAAAAGAAAAACATCTGTTTCCTGAGACTGAGTTAATCAATACAACCATATCCTCTCACTTTCTTCATGTACTAGACACACTTGACTTATTTGTTACATCTCTGGTGTTAATGGTTATAGAACATCAGACAGCTCAGTCTTCAGTTTTTCTCTTAAAGGGGAGCTGTTCCATCTCCCCTAGAGACTCATTTGGCCAGCTGTGTAGTGCGAAGTCTGTGTGCAGAAGATGTGCACAGCCTGCAAAAAGATATGACATGGAGGCCTGATATCTTTAGCAAAGCTCTCACAACCATTTAGATTTGTTCTGGGCTCTCATCGTTAAAATCTGACCGCTGATTATCTTTAGAATATACTGTATACTGTGTAAGCGTTAATGACTACTCAGAGACATAATTATACCATTTCATCACAAAACAACTTTACCTCTGAATATATCTAATAATATATGTTTTGTCAATGCAGTTTTTAAACAGTTTTTTGTGAAGTGCACCTGCAGTATGGACAGATGTCTCATGTTCCAAACGTTAATCGTAAAGTAGTGATTTTTCATAGCTTACACCTGCTGAGTATTACTATTATTGTAATACAACCCACCTTTGTGGAAGTGTGTGTAATTGTGATTAATTCTTTTGTTATGACATGTTTACATTGCTTCTAAGCGGCATCGGGGAGAGCACTTCAGAGTCCTGATAATCAATCAGACAATGGGAAATCAATGGGAAATTCATAACACGTTTCACAATCGTTGATTATTTAATCTGGAGAAGAGGCCTGTGAGATGTTATTGATTATGCTTTAGCCTCGTGCCTCTCTGGGCTTCGAGAAAATAACACTCTTGAAAACTGGAGTTAAAACACTTGAAATAAATAGATTTACTCTGAGACAGAGCAAACACACTTTTCACAAACAAACCTTTCTTTCCCATCTCAGGCCAGACGGAGAGATTATATTCTTGGCTCTTTTGTTTTATTCCTCCACAGGATCAAATCCATGCCTAAGAATGTCTTGTGATTTCATGTGTCTGCTCAACCCAACTGGTGCCAGATGTACCTGTCCAGAGGGGAAGGTACTGGTCAATGGCACCTGTAGTGATGCCATGATCTCAGGTAGGCCTACTCTTGCTTCTTCAAGCCATAGAAAGATGACTTGTTGGAGGATTTAGCAGCGCTTATAATGGTGGATGATGGAAACCCTGGCTTGTGTTGTGATCATCAGATTTTGATATGCACTGAACAGCATTGGGAACGCATAAAAACACAGCATGAATGTTCAATTTGAGCAGACATCCATAGTTACTCATAGCTGGGACCAAAACACACCACATTGTGACTATTTGATGTGTGTTGAGGTAGATAAAAGCCACCCCCTGCATGCAGTTTCTGTTAATGCTCATCTGTTTGAATATCCTGGTTCTCACCCCTATGGTTGTTTCTATCTGACATTAGCAACATAGCACTGGTTGATGTGATTGAGTGCTACACACTGCAGCACAGTAAACATTTTGGGCTTTGCTGTTCCGAAGGTGAACTGTGCCGTCCCCCCTGCGAGAATGGAGGCCGATGCTTAGCCAATGAGAAAGGAGATTGGAGGTGTTACTGCTGGCCTGACTTTTCAGGGGAGCGCTGTGAGGTCAACCACTGCACAGACTACTGCCTGAACGGAGGCACCTGCATGGGCTCACCCCTGGGTAAGTAAAAAAATACTCTGCAGCATGATTCTTCCTTGCAATTGCAGTACTTTGTGTCCACCTCGTGATTCATTTATATCTTTTCATATATTCATAAATAAATTGTCATATTATCCTCACTGCAATCTAAGCATCCAGCATGTATGAATAGATGGTTCATGTGTTGCATTAATTTATATTCAGCTGATCAATTCAGAGTTGCCTGCCCATTTCCTTTGTAATGCTGATCCAGCGATCAGCATTCAACCACATTTGTCTTCTTTTAGACTTCTATGTCTTTCTCACTTCAGCTCACATTTGCCACGTTACATCTGCCGGTTGAGCAGTTTTGTTTTTTCCATTGATGCTCCTGTCGAATAAGCCTCAAATATCAACCTTCTTCCATGTCAAGGTCTTCTTTTGTGCTTTCATGGTTTCCGGAACAAGTTCTACGCCACAATTTAGTGAATGTATATGAATATGCTGAGATGTCAGCGGTGGAATTGAATCAGGATTTACAGCCCTAATATAAATGCAATCATTGATTTACAAGCCTGTACATCGTCTTACAATCATCCCACAACATTTCCATTTGTCATTAAACACGATCAGAGCATTTGTCCTGATACAAAAATTGTGGTTTGTGTTTCCACATAAATGTTTTATAACTACAGAGCTTTATCCAAGTGGTTTAAAATTATTAAAGATGTATTCATTGAATGATAAAATGAGAAATCAAGCAATATGTTTGAGTGTGAGTCATAGATAGATACACTTTATTTCAGACTCAGGGTCCAGATAGACAAATACATAAAATGACATACACAAACAATAGAAGTACATAGGCCTAGCAATGCCTTACAAAGAGACAGCTGTACCAATGTCGCCACAGCTGGGACTGGTAGCGTGTGCTACTAAACCTTATGTTGGTTAAAACCAATATGATCTCATTTTTTCAGAGTCATTAAGTCGACAAATGAATTTATACATGAGATTTCTTAAAAACAGTTTGGAAAGTATCGTGCAGCCACAAACATTTCACTAGCACTGCTCCATCTCGGTCTCTTTAGCAGTATTCTCATGGCGTCATTATAAGCTACTTGAAGGCTCTGTAAGTTCTTTTTTTTGTAGTTTGACCACAAGTGTGCAGTGTAGAGTGGTGTACAATATGCTCTGAACAGAGACACCTTCACTCCCATCTGTACACATACCAAACTTTCGTGAAAGACTGCTTGCTTGTGCATACATCAGAGAAGTCACAGTTGGAGAGATAAAAGTGTGGGCTTTTGATTTTTGTTTCGAATGGTTTTGATTAAACGTTTATTCCTTCAAATAGGCCATGTTGCACTCTGCTGGTTTTTTTAAAGCAAAGAATGAAATCTGTTTATTTTTCCTCCTTTCTATCAAAATAGCATAAGATTCATGTTACTAGCTGTGGGATGGCCTCCGGGCTGAATAAGAGAAGGCAGGGCTCCTATTGGTGACAATCAGTCAGATTTTGTTCTTCATTCACAAGCTCAGTAGTTGGAGTCCAACATGCTACACTGAATGATGAATTGTATTCCTATTTATGGTGGTGGACAGCTGAGAGGGAAGTGAAAGTGTTTTCATGCTGTGTGTATCGTGCTGAAGGGGACATGCATTTTGTTTCTTTCATGTTCGGCAATTTGTTTTTTCTCATGAGAAGAGGTCTGACTGCATTAAACACATGTCTTTGAGGCTTAAAAATATCTGTCTAGAGATGAGTGGGGAGGCAAATATAATCAAATGGGTTTCCTAAAGTCCCTGCTTTGGTGATAAAAAGGGACTGAAGGCAGCTTCACAATCAATTAGAAGCTGGACAGTTTCCAGTTTTATCTGTAAAAACACAAGGTGTCATTGAATTCCTGCTCTCCCGTCCCTTTAACTGGTTTACCTACACTCTAATGGAACTTTTGGCAACAAAACACAAACTTGAACCAAAGATGCACAACTGTTCTCATTTATCTATGCTTTTATGACTTTTATTAATGCCTTTGTACTATGTATTCAGAAAATTCTGAAACACTGCGTGTTAGTGTCACAACATTACTCTTTGCTGTCAATTGCTACTTATAAATCTCTGTACACCCAGCAGGTGTGGTCTAGGGACCTGTGAGTACCACAGGAGGAGTGCTGTTTGAAAAGGATTTTGGGAAACTTTTGTTGACTCATTTAGGAACCCAAATCATCCGCAAACACACTTTAACTTCATTCATAGAACTCAAATTACACCCCAAAAAAAGTTGCCCCCTTTTTGAAACACGTTTGCTTTACTTTGTCAAAGACACTAAACGTTGGTATACCTTTCTCTCCTATTATGTAGTGCTGACATACTTAAGACGAATAACGTAGACCGACTGCTGCCATGTTGGCCCTCCGTATGCATTTGACAGACAGAGATTACATACGTATGTATGTATACCTTAACAATGGCCATAAAGTACGTGTAGAAATGTAAAATATGACCCAGTGAAGATGTCACTGATGGAACATTATCTGGACCATCAAATGCATGCATTATCTGTCATCTTGGCTGCCCTGTAGCTTAACCTCTTTTTTTTTTTAGATTAAAAGTAGTGCCTGGTTAGAAAGCCTAAACCCCAGCAGCCATTGAGTTAACAGATGTGACTGGAAGCAGAATGTTTGTCACTTTGACATTTCCAACCCAGATTATCCCAGCTACAGAGTTGTGGAGTGTGAAATTACCAAGTAGCGTAGTGTGAAAAACCAGCTTTGACTCCTGCCTGTCCATTATGAAAGTGTGAGTAAATTGTGGCGAGTGCACTGCTTTTGGAGGGAATATATGAAGAACTGATTTTACTGAAACATTTCCACCTGCTGATAATGTGTTACTCCTACTAAAAATACATCACACTCATTCCACTTTAACAGGGCAGTGGGGCGCAGCACAAAGCTTATATGGAAGTAGTTGCTCTAGTGCTCAGTAACTGCAGTCACCAAAACTGCAAAAAATGAATGGGACACACTTAAGTATATATGTAATGTGTCCCCAGGTCACTACAAGCCCAGCACCAAATGGCACACAGACAAAGTTAGCAACTAGCTGGTGAACAAACAATAGTCATACAATAGCTAAGGAGTTACAGAGAACAAAACAATACCCCCAAAATACGGACGATTACATTTTGCGCTGTTGACGTCATTTGCAGCCAGAGTCTGCACAGTAGTAATCGGGGGCTGGAGCCGCAGTATTAAAGTTCCGTCCATACACCCGCCCGAGCCGTACACAGGCACAGCCACAGCTTGTGAGTGTGGAAAGTCAAAGTTAAATCTTCTCTCAACGTTCCTATTCTATGTACAATTTACAGGCCTCCGCAACTACTTCATTCAGAGCAGCTTTCATTCACAGCTGTAAATCATGACGTCACACTCCTTTTATTATAGCACCAAATAACCAAGTAAAACCAGACTTATCAGAAAAATTAACACTTGAACAAACACGAGCGTGATAAGAACTTCTTAAAATGACAGGAACCATCTTAGAGAACATTTTATATTATGTGTTCTTTCATTTTTGATCTATATATCTTGCCTTCACTTTTGGGGAGCTGTAATACTGTACGTCTATGGTGCAGCACCAGACTCCGGAGCGTGTTTCTTTTACAGGATGCCTGGGCTCACCGCTAAAATGGTTTTATTAAATTGTCAAGTGGTTTAAGACCAATCAAATTGCTGGACTGGCAATCACTTGAGCGGTGTTACTGGTTCGGATGTCTCTGATCCACAAGTCTTATTTATGGGGATGTAGGTTCCATAGCTGCTAAGGGGATGGCTTTTTCTCTCAGGTGTGGAATATAGGAATATGTGAGATCGAAAAGGCTATTAAAACTTGGGGAATTAAATATATATATTAAAAAACACTAAGTAGAACACCACTCCCTCGTGTGTAAGCCACTTGAGGTCCTTTGGACATCTGATTAGGATGCTCCCTGCCTCCCTGTTAGAAATATTCCAGACATGTCTGAAAAGGAAGAAAACCGTGGGCAGAGCCAGAACACACTGGAGGAATTACATGCATATTATGTCTGGCCTGTGGATGATTTGGGATCCCCTAGATAGACTTGGAGGACATGACTGAGAGAAAGGGCACGCTTGCTTCTTTTCCATAGGTGCCAACTGGTGGTCACCTTGACCCATACATGAATATGTGTCTAAAAATAATGGATGGAAGGATGTATCTTTGCCTTTACTCTCACCAAAGTACTGGATGTTTTTTTACTGCTTCTATTTAGCGCCTGTCATGGTGACTATGGGAGTATAATTTCCATACAACATGTAACTAGTATTGACAGATTGATGGCCCATGCATAAGCATGGAAGCTCATAAATCAGGTCACGAGTATGTCGATTATTTTGAAAAAGGTTTGTTTTTCAAAACAGCTGGGCCATGTTGCAAGGTTACTGAAACAGGAAGTGCATTTGTTGGGGACTGTTTTTTATATATAAGTGCTGGAACGTACTCACAGCAGCAGGACGGTGTATGTGAGACACAAAATTGATCATGTGCAACAACACTGGTGGTCTATGGCACAGAGAAATAAACTATGTCAGGATTTGGATACACGGGCAATACTTGTCAGTAGGATGATTGCATTGTTGGTTTTGCTCTTAACATGCTCTCTTAATCTTCCCTTTTCTTGTCCAGGTAAGCCTACATGCCGCTGTCCTGTTGGTTTCTCAGGGCCATTCTGTGAGAGGAGGATTTGTGACAACTACTGTTTAAACGGGGGAACATGTGACATCACTCAGGGGAACCAGCCAGTGTGCCGCTGTATGGCAGAATATACTGGGGAACGCTGTCTTTACCGTGAGTCCTGCACCCATTGCTTTTGTGGCAGCAAACTCAACAACAAACAGATTATACAGGTCATGAACTTGGCCTCAATATGATTGACATTAGCCGTTCAAGTCCAACCGCAAGAACAGTCACAACAAAGCATTGATTTGAATTCAGTTATGCTGCATGAAATCTATAGAACTAAGCGTTTCAAAGTTCACACGCAGAGTGCGGAACAAAAACAACCCCCTGAAGTATTTTCTTTGCACAAACATCGCATTCGCCTCTATTTGCAGATAAACAAAATCAAAACCATCAAAAAATCCTTTGGGTGTTTCTGTGCTGACGTGATAATGTATTTTCTTTGCAATGCTTTGTCATAATGGGTTGCGGGAAAACAATTTCAACTGCACATCATTAGTATTTTCCTGACGTTGCCTGCCCAAGGGGTAATATGTTTTCATCTGTGGCTAAGATGTCATTTGATGTGGGTAATTGAGTCCCATTAAAGCCCTGTACAATTCTAATCAGACCAGCTGAAACTATGTTCCAAGTTTCTCATTACACACTACCCTCTCTCTCTCTCTCTTTTTATCTCTCTTTCTGTGGAACAGACATCTGTCATCACTACTGTGTGAACTCCAAGGCCTGCACGCTATCCAGCAGCGGCTACGTGGAGTGTGTGTGTCCTGCGAGGTTTGAGGGAAACAAGTGCGAGGTGGACAAGTGTCTTCGATGCCACGGAGCTCCCTGCCTCATTAACAAGGAGACAGGAGATGTGGTTTGCAAGTGAGTGCTTGGTATCTGCTCACTTTTCTTGTCCCTCGTCCCTTTTGCTATAATGCTCTGGCTGTATGGTCCTCTCCATTTAAGGAAAAGCATCAGTTCCTCAGTGTATCCTCAAGGCTCAGTTGCTGTATCCGCAGGATGAATTAATTGATTTGATTAAATCTGAAAAATGTATTGGGCCACACATTCTACAGCAATTAAGGTTGTGGTAATGTCAAAGAATTATAAGCTAGGTGAACTCTCCCGCTTTATATGAATAATGAATATGTTTGACAAAACCAATACTGACTAATTTTCTTCTTGTAAAAGTCTAGTTGTCTGCTTGTCGCTAGCATCCATTATTTCTTCATCCCCCTAGTTGCACAAATGGCAGAATTGCACCGAGCTGTCAGCTGTGTGACGGATATTGCTACAATGGAGGCACCTGTCACCTGGACCCCGACACCAACCTGCCTTTCTGTCAGTAAGTCACTGCTTAATGGGTGAAGGAAAGTGGGGGAGAAAAAAAAAACGAATGTTCTCCATTCAAATACTGGCTCTGTGCCCCAGAAAGGCTGGCCTTAGAAGCAACACTAAAAAAAAATCACCTAGGGGTACCAATTCCCTGCTCGGAGAACAAGATAGATGTCTTCCTCTGGAAAGAAATCCTTAAGTTGAGGGAAGATTTGATGTCACTATGTGGAGGCCATGGCACAGCAGGGAGCTGAGTGCCAGTACACCATCTTATGCTGTGTGACACCTCACTGTGGCTTAAGGTTTTTAGTCAGATAAAAAAAGGGTTTCAAAGCCCCTTCAAAGCTTGCCATTCTGTACATATCACACTGTTCCTCCTTGCAGTTAAGAGCTGATGTCAGGCCTCTCTGACTCTCTTCAGTAGTAGGTTTTAGAAGTTCTAAAAAAAGGAAGTTGAGGAATGTGTCAGTGTTAGGACACGCCATGAAATCCAATGGCAAAAACTTGTAACAGACAAAAGCTTGACTGGCAGACACGGGGGAATTATTGTGAAAGACGACTCAAAGCGCTGGCCATAGATTAATACCACCTCAACTATAATCACATGCAGTGCTGTGTTGAAAATCTCTCCAAGGAGGAAATTGGAAATCCTTTTCAAAAGCCAAACTCTTTCTTTGCCCATTGTCCACCGTAGTTAAATTGAAATTTTGCGGTCATCACTCACACATTCCAGGAGATAGAATCAATTTCTATGCAAATGATCTTATTCGAGGAGGTTAATCGATCTTGATAATGTGGTTTATTATTTGCTGCACAGAACAGAGATTATGTGAGATGATGGATATGTCTGTGTCAAGAAATCATAATGTTTGCCCTTAATACTCATGAGTAAATGCGTATTTCATCAAGCCTTCCCAAAGCAAAAAAAAACCTTGCAGGGCAGAACTTTATCAGTTGCAAAGATGATTCTCGCATTAAACACTGAAAAAATATTGAATAGAGTTGTATGATTCAAGACAGTCATTGGTAAACACCCAAGCTCTCACGGTTATTTACTGAGATTTATTTATAAATTATTCTTGAAAAGCATTTCAACTATACAATAGCTTTTTTCCCCCCAAAATGTAAAAAAAATCTCACTTACTTCAACAATTGTGTTGTCAATCAGTAGATAACCACAACAGTATTTTTATCTGAAGTATGACTAATCTCTGATGATGTCGCTGAGAAGCTGGCTTTGGAATGTGTGTGTACAGTAGCGTTACTTTCTTTCAGATGAAAAGATGTTCTTGATGTGACACAATGTTTATGTGTCACTTTGACTTTTCATTCTACTTCTGAATAACACTCTGTCCAGACCGACTATGATAGAACGTTTTAAAGATGTCTTTACAGGATTGGCATACAGGATCCAATGGAACAGGTCCCATATTCTTCTCAAATATAATTATGTAATATGGTTTTATTATTCGAGTTTAGTTTAGAACGAGTTATCCAAATGCAAAAAAATGTAGCTTACTCTCTCACTGTATGGATTATGTTTCCCAATATATCCTATTTTAAGTCTTCAAACATTTGGATGCATAAATTCCTGTTGAACTAAATGTGACACTGATATGTTTACACAGGGTCAAATGCGTTCAACAAGTCGCAACAATTTTCAATGTTGTTTATGAAACTGCAAAAGTATAGAGAGCTGAAATCACGACTTCTGGGTTAAAACCTCCTCACCTCAGTGCAGCCTCTCATTCAACATTTCTTTCTTTATTCCAAGACAAACAGAAGAGCTGAATTATTAAACAAATCCTTATCTTAACATATGAGGCAAGCCACACAACATACTGTTGACTAAGTCTCTGTTTCCAAGGTTGGATGTATTTGTCGTTGGTATTGTTAATGCTAATGGGATTTGAAGGGGCTTACTTCTGGAACAGGAACCGGAAGTTCTGGTTTCATTGCGGCTCTCTATATAAACGCATTTTTCATGTATTTTAAAGTGATTGTGTTTCTTGAATATATTATGTATAACGTAGTAACAGACTGTTGACTGACTGTTGACATTACAGTATGTGTTTTTCTGTGTATGTGGTAGAATGTGATATTCACAATACAGTATCTTCTCTATGATTGTGTTTTTAATACATCTTATACATTTAGATATTTATATTTTATTTTATTCTCTTTTTATATTTTTTTAGCCTTCCTCAGCTAAAATTGAGTCAAAATGAATTTTTTTTGGTTATTACATTGTTATACGAATTGACCAAAAATCTCTGTTGGTCTTCTTATTACAATCAAACACCTTATTTCTCAAGAAAAAAACACATCTCTGAGGTGTGACCGCTGTAACAGACACTTCTCTTGCAGATGTTCTCTCACTTGGTGAGCAGTGAAGTTGACTTGTGTTCATATTATTTATTATGCTAATTTGCTTGATGCAGACACAACATTGACTTACTCATATTTTATGACTGAAGCTGCTGAAAGAGATTGCAGTGTCAGTCTCCACTCATCAAGCAGCAATATACATTCTCTGGGCCCTTTTATCACTCCCAACACAATGTTTTGCAGCTGCACGTCAGGGTTCAAGAACCAACGTTGTGATGAGCTGGCCAACCCCTGCGATTACTTCTGTCAGAATGAGGGGATGTGCACATTAACAGCTCTTAACAAACCACGCTGCAAGTAGGTCCTTCTCACCTCTCCAGCTGTATTCAGAGCCCACTCACCCCTTTTTGTCCACACCCCCACCCCAACTCCATCCGGCTCCATTCCAGCCTTAGTCCAGTATTTGGGCTCTTTGTCACAGTGCCGCCTTGTAGCAACTTATCATGTAATATGTGTAATAAGATAATGACTTGTCAAACAGTAAGCCAAAATAGTGAACTGAAAGACAGTATAATGACGTTATTTTTTTACTAGATTATGATCACATTTAATTATTTTTGGAAAAGCTCTTTGTCTTTATTGAAATTATTTTCATCCATTTGAATATGACTGGAGTGTGTCTTTAGTAAATATGATATGACTTTCTATTTTGATTGAAATGCATTTTGTCACACTGCCCTGGCTCAAAGGAGGACAGTTTATCTTATTAACTGTAATTAGTATGCTTGTAAAGTAAATTTCTTATTACCGTAAGATGACTTTAGTAACTGACGTTTAGTAACAGCTATAACTGTATATAAATCCTTTCATCTATCTAAGCATATAAGCATGTTCCCCAAAATGTCTTTTATTTTTATTAATATTATTTTTAGCATAAGTGTTATTATTTGTATTATTATCCGTAGTAGTAGTAGTAGCAATAGTAGCAGCAGCAGTTAGGCCTCAGTAGTAAAATATTTCTATTTTTTTATTTCATAATAAACTAAAATCCTATACTTAAAGCTCAATTTTTTACCAACAGTGTTACATTCTGAGCAAGTATTCGCTGATGTGGCACTTATTACATTATCAGTTGCTGCATGACTCTGTACCTTTGCTGCCCCTCACTGCCACACCCATCTCATGCAGTCGTCAAACAGCACACAGGACTCGGGAGGGGATGAACTAAAACCTGGCACTGTCTGTGTGATGTGGGCATCATTTTCTGTGCATTTGCAACCTTTGCATGAAGGCAAGTTCAAGATGTTATCGACCAGTCATCACGAATGCAGACAACTTGCTAGGCTGAACAACTCATCAGTAATCAGTGTTTATGCCTTTAAACCCGGGTTAAGAGAATTTCTTCATTTCTTAAAGAATTAGTCTTTTCATTGCTCCCAAATTCCCATTAAAATTCATGTCGCTGTGACATTTCGTTCAACAAGGGCGTGATTCATTTCCTGGCTGTATGGGGCTGCATTCTTATTTTTGATAGCCTGATGTTCTTAGAGTGCATGTAATTTAGAGTAATTTCTTTCTGTCATCATCCAGTCGCACCCACCAGATCACTCATGCTTTACAGACCCATCTGCGTCAGTTGTGTGAAATTAAATATCACCTCCTCTAACGAGGGTCATACATCACGCCCATCGAATCCCATTGGAACACAAATGAGATGACGACTTGTTGTCCTGCTGTCATCCTTTGATATTTTCCACACTGAATATTCAACATGTAAATTCACACACACACACTGTTTATGGACACAACATGTGTATATACATAGTGCTCTCTCTCCAGGTGGTGTTTTGTTTGTGTTGGATCAAAGCACTTTCATAGCAAGACTGAATCATAATGTGTTTGTATCTGTAAGCCACGGTCACATCATAGTGTAATTCATTTTGTAAAGGTGTTCTCACAGCAGGTTTCTGCTAGGAATCATATTCTAATGGTAGATTATTTTTACTCTCTTTTGACCTCCTTCAGATGTTCAGCCAATTGGGCAGGAACACAGTGTGAGAGACCCGCCCCTAAAAGCAGCAGGTCGGACAACACCAGAGGAGGTGAGTATTCCAAGTCTAATTATAAAACCTTACAGTTTCCTGTATGTATGAATAAATGTATATCGCTACTACAGTGCCCGCATTCCATGTTTGTACATCTAAAATGATCGTATCTTATTAAGCATCCACACATTTTTACAGGGAGGTTTATACCGAATCCAACTCACACCACACAATTGGACTTGGTCCTGATTGGCAACCTAACTAAAGAATTCCTGAACTCCATCCAACCTTTCCAGTTTACAGTATTTGAAAAGAGAAGCCTTTTACCTAAGCAGGTTTACCTTGTATGTATTCAGTGAATGTTCTGTCTGCAAATTAATTTTAAGTCAAACATTGAAAAGTTCTAAATACCACATCACCGTTGGGACTTCTGCTAGTCCTCATTTCCTTACTAAGATATTTGCAGGTGTTCAAAATTATTATTACCTATATTATCATTATTATTATAGACTCTTTTCATTCACATCAATATTACTGCATAGACCATATGTAGGCCTACTGGGAAGCTGTTCTGAAAACAGAGTAAAATGTGCCGTCTATACAAAGCCCAAGGAAAAAAGGAGGCCCTTTTTTTAAAGCCACAGTCAGGCACGCTTACACACAACGTGTCACTATCTGAGCCCATCTCAGCTCCTTTCAGTCGTTACTCATCTTTCCACGCCATCTCTCCTCTGTCCATCTCTTAGGGAGCATAGCTATCATTGTGCCGCTGGTCCTGCTGGTAATCTTGATTGTGATGGTGGTAGCAGGTGTTTTCATCTGCAGACGGAGGCAAAGGTAAGAAAATAAATAAATACATAGAATATAAATAGGAAAGAGGCTTCTAAGCGACAACAGATGACGAGAGATCCAACACTGTGCAGCTTTGAAGATGAATGGACAGCTTTGCTTTATAAATGAAAAGTTTGTTGTTTGTTTCAACATGTTCAGCACAACACCTGACTTCTACACTAAGCCTCTGATTATAATTCAGCTTTTAGGTCTGCCCAGAAAAAGTTTGGTACTCCAAGTGTGCCAAGCAGTATGATGTGATTTTTTGTTGTTGTTGTTGTGTGGAGCTGGGCCGAAGCTGAGCAGCATGTTGACCTGCATATGTTGTGTATCATGTTAATGATTCCTGGCTCCGCACACCTCAGGGGAAAACGTGTCCAGAGGCAGCCCATGACAAACGGAGGGATAAACGTGGAGATCGGGAACCCGACATACAACATGTATGAAGTGGACCACGACAACCACGCTGATGCAGGCAGCCTGCTGCGACCCAACTTCACGCTGGACCCTCACAAGGTTGGCTTCATGAGCTCAATGATAAACTAACCGCAAAAAATAAACATGCTCAGCTTCTCATTTTAACTGTTTTTAACAAGATCCTTCTCATGATATCTTCCATGTTGTTTTCATCATCACTACGTGTCAAATTATTCAGTTTTAACAAGAAACCTTTTTTATTTGATCCTGTTATATTATAAGATGCTGCGAGCTCGTTCGCTGATTTACTCTGACATGAAATCATTTCCCTAGCCGTATGGTTATTCATGTTATTGACTGGATAACAGATTTAAGTTATACCATATCATATGTACTTTTTTACAGGATGGATCTGAAACAAGAGATCCAACATAACCAATGTACTAGAGAAATATTGCAGTTTATCGAGTTAGAAACAAGTTGTATTATCTTCAGTAAATCCTCCTTGGATCTATATGTAGCTATTGTGTGAATTTTTCAGTATGCTCAGAACTCATTTGACAGGAATTCCACTATTTCCAGACATTTTATCTGATTTATCAGCATACGCGTTTATGAAAAGTGCTGTGCATTACTTTTTTTTAAGAACTCGAGTAGCCATATTCAATCATGTCCTCTTACACATCCTAGATAAATAGTGCAGCGCTTGAAAAGGGAGAGGAGAGGAGCTGATTTTATTGATGTCAATCTTTAGCACACCTGCTAATGATTATTACTGCAACCCACATCTCTTGCCATTAAACTAGTGACACCCTGTCGATCACTCCCGGCTGAACATAGTTCAGCCGAGAATGCAAGTACATGGGTGTATACAACAAACGTTGTGTAACCTGAGCAAACAATCTTATTTCTGAGTTCAACTGCTCCAATAACTGTGATAATGTGATATGTAGTGTTGGGAAGTATCAAAAAGGAATTGGAATCAGGTTTTCTGGAGATACGGTAGTGTGCAGTAATGTCTCACGTGCCATGAACGAAGAGGGCTTTTCACCTGGCTGGTGATTTATTCTGTTCATGGCCCTCAACCCCACACTAATACTCAGCATATCAAATTAATCATAACACCTTTACTGATGTTGTTATCTAGCTTACCTACTAGAGCTTCAAGCCTAATGCTATTGCTTCTTGCCCTGCCAACTCTGACATCTGCTATTCTCAGTGCAATCTGGCTGTACTTTCAACAAAGGCGTGCTGGCTCGAATCTAAACTAGTTCATGTATTCCACTACACTCTCTCGGGTCCCCGACAAATCCCTACTTCTTGAAACTCGGAGCCGTTTTCCTGATTTATAAAAAGTAGACGGCTATGCGTTGTCACAATGCGACAAACTGTTTGGTGTTAGCTGTGTTAGTGAATTTAACTTTGCACTGTAAACGGAGGTGGTGCCTGTTGTTTTGCAGGGCTGGTGTGTAAAATCCAGTGACCCTCACACCTTGGGCATCAATTCTGTGCCCAAGGAGGTAATCCCCGGACAGGTGAATGTTCCAAACTTTACTTTGTGTTTGCCCTCTAGAAAAACAAATTCACCCTCATGTAGGCAAGCAGTGTGCACTGTGCAGTTACCTGGCAAACGTTTAACTACCTGTACCAAATAAATAAATGAGCTCAAAGTGAGTCACGGTAACATCCACAGTCCTCTTCATCTGTTTCCTACATCATTTGTGAGATCAACATTTCATTTCCGAAACATCAAAAAAAAAAGTGTTTTTAAAGCTGCTGCTGTACTGTACTTCAGACAGTGGGCTTTGCGTGGATTTATGTTTAAATTGGCTTCCTCCTGCATGTTGCTGTGTGTTACCGTACTATTGCATGCTGAATAACAATCCACTAATAGCATCTAGGAGTCTTGTCTTGTCCTTGTCTTTGTACTGCTTCAGATAGATAGAACACTTTAAAACCTTGATGATCACAGTGGACTTTCCCTAAAACCTTTTTTTTCTATATAGCTAAAAAATGGCCCTTGTGTTATGTGGAACAGGAGTTTGTCTGAAATGAACCCACACACAATTAGTCACTTTTAGCTCACATTTTTTTTTTTTTGCAAACTGAACCTACAAACTCTTATCAACCTCAATCTGTATGCTTCCTGCCCACCACAAAAAAAAACAGCACACTGACAAAGTTAGCAACTAGCCACAGTAGTGAACATAGTGAGGTATTTAGCAGCCAAAGAGCCAGATGTTTTTCTCACGAGGCGGTGGAGACCAAAACAGAGCTGAAAGAGTTGGATTCACCAAGTGTACAAAACACGACTCCAGATGAATGATGATGCTGTTTCGTACCTACTGGCTTTACTTAAAAATGTTTGCTCACGTTTTTTTGCCACAACAACAAGATGATCTGGTAGATGTTGTGTTCTCAGCTTGTTCCAAAACAACAACAATGTATTAATGCAGCTTTAAGAATCTCATTGTTCTGAAGGGATTTATATAAACATATATTTTCTTCTATCTTCTTTTTTCTTTCCTTTACAGCCCATGAACTACTCCAACCCAGTGTATGCAAAGATCTATATCGACGGGCAAAACTGCCGGAAGCCAGTCATCAGCATTGATGAGAGGAGAGAGCTACTCCCAAAGAAACTAGAGGGGACAATTCATGAAACCGCCGCATAGCCTAACTTTACACTTTGTACTTCTTTTTTACTACATTGGACAATGTATAATATAAAGGAGGAAACAAGAATGTCTCTCTTTCCTACGAGGGTCTTAGGTTTTACTGGTTTAGCATCAGCATAATGTCCTTGTCGGTGTGCTGAAGAGATTTATTTTCCATTTACTGTTCTAATGTTTGTCAAACATAAATTATGACACTGAAGTTAAGCTGCTGATGTGCAAACACTTTATTAACACCACAAGCCACACTTTGTGCACAGTTTAAACCTTGCAGTGCTATAAATTTGTACCCATAACTGTTTCTAGTTTAAGTGGAATCCGGACAGTGTGACGTTTTGTGAAGATAAGCGAAGGCAGGTCGGCTCAATTTTTCTGAACAAATGTAAGTATCGTTGAGAAGAGTTACGTGGAGTGTTTCTAAGGCTAAATTATTTTTCTTCTTTTACATGTCATATGATGTATCGGACCACAAAGCTTCTCCTCTAAGCACTGAAGCTTTATATTTTTGAGGTTTTGTATTTTTTTTGTTCTCCTCGGTACCTGAAGGATCTACTTACTGGATTCCCAGTATAGGCCATACTATCAACGTGATCTTTTCTCACACATTATGTTATCCTGTCTTTTTCATATCTGTGGATTTCCAGCTCCATCTGCCCCGTTTCTAACGTGATATACCACATTATCTTTTGGTGAAAGAGATTGAAGCCGCCCTTGAATGTTCTCCGATCAGATTCCCAGATCATCTACTGTACACTGAAAAGACAGATACTGAATACCATATTTTTCTAGGTCTCATATATCAACAGATGAATAACAGATTTAGACAAAGGAAGAGATTTACCACAGCTATGAAAGGTTATTAGGAGTTATTATCAACACATCTGATACTACAGGAAAGATGATAAATATAAGAAATTTTATAATTTTGTATTTGATTTGTATGTCGTTTGGCTGCTTGTATTTTGAAGAAATGTATTAAATGTAAGTAATTTTTATATAAAAATGTAAATCGATATTGAATAAAGGGGGCTTATTTCCACGTTGTGTCCCTTTCTGTGGCCACAGCAGATCCTACTGCAGCCCGTTCAACCCGTCATCAAACTGGCACGGTTGTTATATTTCCGCGGTACACGTGGCCAGTGACCTGACGAGTCGATCAACAGTGTGAGGTCTGTCACTTGTTGCGCAGAGGAAGGTGGTTGATGGGAGATTATTGCCCTCCCTGTGTGTGCAAGAAGGCCGATACAATTCATTACCTGGATCGTGGTGACACAGCGTCAGAGCCTTCTGCTGAATGATAATTCAGTCTCCTTTCACTATACTCACAATGTCCGTCTCTCCACACACTGCACCATGGCAACCAGAGGGAGGCAGCGACACTCCTGCCCTTTTCTGTATCTGTCTGTGCCATCAGCTGGATCAGCAGCACACCCAGCCCACCACATTTTAAAGATGGTACAAATAGATGCCACCGTTTCCAGTTTCCTTAATTGTCCTCCACAGTAAACGTTTGAGGACGGCAGTGAAATCCACTTTGATGAGACATGACATTTACAAAATGTTACACGTGTGAGTCCAGATTAAGGTGTGTATAAATCTGGCCCATTTTCTACAAATCAAAAACATGTGTGACTGTAATTGGACATGTTTTTTTCTTGGATAAAGCATACAAGCCAGTATGCTGAGAGGAAGGGGAATCACTGCACCGCTGCTGCAACTGTGGCTGAAGAATATCAATGCAGTAAACTAAATCGAATTAATCAAATGTTTGATTTGTCTGTGCTGATTGAGGGATCCTGTGTTATAACATGTAAGGATCTTGTTGCAAAGTTCATCTCCATCTCTTTTAGAATAGTGGTTTATGGGGTTTGCAGTACCGTGGTTTTTCGAAAAAGATGAAGGGCCAACCACTTGACTCTGCTATCTCATGTCCAGTTTTCTCGATATAGTAGTTGTGTAAAATGAGTTCAGGGTTTTGTCAACATGTATTCATCGGACAACCAACGAATACAAGTGTTGGGTCACTTGTATTTGTTGCAATCCTAAGGCTTGGCTGGACAAGAAACCCTCCTGGTTTGAATCATCGGTACAAAAGATGAGCTACGCCATTGGGAAATATCTGGTTCTTTTCTCAAAAAGTCAAAGGTACAAGGCAGTGTTCATATAAACATGAAGAGAAGAGTAAACGAACTTCCTAAGAGCATTTCTGTAATGAATATCACTCACTGAGCTTAAAATTCAGTTGTATTGTACTGAAGCCGAGAACGGCCGTCCTGGCATTTTTTTTTAAATCTCGTTATCTCGAGATAATCAACTCGTTATCTCAGGAAAACAAAAGGTTGTTTCCTCTTATTACTAATGTTTATCAGAGATCAGCAGTACAATCCCAGCATGCATAGAGATGACTGCGATCAAGCCGCCCTCGCGTTTCCACGGTCAAACCGGCTGACAGACCTAAACCTGAAGTGCACACATAGTATATATAAGTTTGATTGGCTTTATATACAGTCTCTTTTATAATATACTTTTTACAAACTGACTTTACAATCTATGGTCAGCAGGATTTGGGTTGATTAATGCATTTATGTCATTATATGAATACATATGAGTGTCAAACTAATAGTGTCAGTACATTGTAATTCATCGGCAAAACAGTCTTGAACTAATGAAGACCTCCAGCTCAGCAGTGATAGAACTCAGCGTCACTTACTCAGCCCCTAAAGTGTATCAAAAGAAAACAAAGCTGAAATTTGAAAACTCCTCCTGAACTAAGAGATGCCTGGCTCTCCCCTCCCCTCACCTTGCCTATTGATTTATTGTCTCTTTTCCACTTAGCAAGCATCCCCATTCTCCTGCATAAACATCAGAAAAACCCAGAGGGCTCATCTCTCGGACAGAATCAATAACGGCAGGAGTCGTATTCACATCATATACAACAGCTCCTGCATACTCATGCTACAGCCTGCACCAAGGAAAAATGAATATTAGAGCACGACTGAGAATCTATTTCATTAAGCCATCAGTAATTCTTGGGTTGGACATCAATAAACATGACATACCCTGCAAGTTCACAGCATTGTGTTCCAGTTAACCAGACAGGGATTTAGTGTAAACTAGACTAAAATGACCTTCAATGGAGATATTATTTGAAAAACATTCTTAGTCTAGATTTATGCTTAATCCTTATCAGGGAAGGGTGTCCATGATGTCCATTAACAATCATCAAATCTCTAATGTTTTATTAAACAAAATAATAATTACTACTACTGAGCCCAAATCTTTTCTATACACCCATGAAAGTTACTATTATATCTTTCATAATATTAAATATTTGAGTATGCTGCAAACAGTGGGAGCCAAGAGCTACATTTAGCTTTGATCGTATAGTTTGGGTGTGGAAGGTAGACGTGCTGACCTTGGAGAAAATCATTTGAAAAATTACAGGTAACAAATGATATCATCGACCTGGTTCATAAATCACTTTTATTATCAAGTGTTTTGGAACGAGTCCTAAAAAGACCTGTAAAGTACATTGTGAAGCATTGCACTCCCATCCATCTCATTTCTAAAGGCTCTTTACTAAAGAATACATCTTTTGTTCTTAAAATGTTGGCCAACAAGTCATCGTATTTTCATGCAGCAGAGAAGCCTGAAGTGGAGGATGTTCCGTGTCCTCGCAAACCTTGATTAATGACCGGATTAAGGGGGGAAATGGGGCAGAATTGTAATCCCCGTAGTGAAAGCCGCACTGTCACTAGCGTTGGCCAACAAATCTGTGGGAGAGTCTACTCTTTCTTTGGCAGCTTTTGTGTTCCTGCAACAATCCTGCTCTCAGTCCTTGATCGCAGCAGCCTTGCAGCGCTGAAGACCACATGCTGATTGGGTACTGCACATTTTTTCCCCTTTATTCTGACACTTTGACATTATGGGGCACTTTTCGATAAAGAGATTACAAAGTGCTTTTTAGAGAGCAAAAGTAGGGAACAAAAGACAAAGTAGCAAAAAAAAAACAAGACAAGATTACACAAGACAAACAAGACTGACCCACTCTTACCCAACTGTGTTTGCATGCATGAGAAATCCACTCCAGTAACCTGGTTCAACACATACATAGCAATAACATATTTGCATAAACGTTGTTACAGTTGATTCTAAACCTTCTTTGATGGCAACTCCCATAATTCCCTGATACTGTGGAGTATGTAAACTCGACCACAGAAAGACACTCAACAGTTCCTCATTACCCGAACACAAGCACAGGGAAACATTGACAGTTGCAGAAGTGTCCGGTGTACTGTACATATGTAAAGCTGAAGCTAATTTCCAACACCAGTCGCTGGTCATCTGAAAGAACTTATGCAGAGAATGCATAATGTATTCCACATGCAGACATGTGTTATACTTACAGACACACATATGCATGCATACAGTATACATGTACACATATCTCAAACAAAGATAGTATTACGATCATATTATCACAGTGCACCTCTAGTAATTCAAACATGGAATAGTATAAGTGCATAAGTGATATATAAGTCATTTGGATTTGTCTCCAAGCGTATGATGATGTACTAAACATACCAGAAATATACTTAAACTCATGGCCATGCACACAGATCTAGCTAAATGTACAGGTTCTTCACAGGTGTTCACAATGCACCAGTTAAGCTGTAAGAACAACTGCCTGTACTCTTACCCTACAATATTTAATCAAGCAAGCCCCTCAGACTCTTTGCTTCCATGGTGCCTGAATCCTGGATATTCAGTTGGTACAGACTCTCCACCATAATGAATAACTCCAACATCGGCACCATGATCATCCACATCAGAACAAATGTCGTCAGAGTTGGACAGTCAGTTTTTAAAGTCAAGTTTTTTTTGACAAGACTTTGGACACTGGTAAAACAAGAACATCATCTCAGGCCCCGTACTCACCCACAACAGAGGAGTCGAGAGATGATCCTGACTATTTGCACGACACGCCTGGCTTTAACCCTTTGAACCCCAAGCAGTTTTAGGGCGATTTTCCCTCCTGTCACATTTTCCTCTCTGTGACTTAAATTTTTACTGTAATATGTAAGTCCTACACCTCTATGGAAACAGCACAAAGATGGCTAGAAGTACAGAGAATGTCAAAAAATAATTTACATAAGAATGGTCGAAAATATAGAAGACAAAAATACATAACACTGAGCTTTTTACAATATTGTAAAATTAGCTTTGGCTATACAATGTAAACATAAGCCTGTAGGCTATGACTGCAAATCACCTCTACATTATACTGTAGATTAAATGCCATTCAATGCATTAGACCAGAGTTGAAACTAAACCTTGACTGAGAGACTAAATAATCAGTGTCACCTGATCATTGCTGGACTGGTCCCCACAGAGGCTGCTGCTTGAGTTTCATTTCGTGCATGCGCGTAAACACTTGTTCACGTGTGATGCGGTTATATTTTCCGAGCTGCATTTATAAACATAGTTGCCCGTTGGCGTTTATCAAACGTAATAGTTGTATTTTACTGTCACTTTTGTCACGCAAGACCTGGAAGTGCCTGGCAAGCAAGCAAGACAAAGACAGAAGCTCATGATTGAAGTTTCCCTTGAAGCCCTTACTGCCAGGTCCCTCCTTCGGTTTGAGGGACCTATAGGGTTACTTGGTTAGGTTTAGGCAGAAATATCACAGTTGGGTTCAAAGAAACTCATTCTGGCCATATAGTCTATGATTCTGGCAGAAAGCCCTCCAAGAAAACGTCTTCAATGTGCCAGACCAAGCTAGCGCATCAACTTAACGTTACTGTTATTTCCTGACCTCAAACTTGAGAAGAGACCACGATTTCACTCTCTTTGGGTTTATTTTTTGTCTTTTTCGTGGCGGATGGTTCAGCTTCCTCCTCTCATCAAAGTTGTAAACATTGACACCAGCTTTGACACGAGGGGGAGGCGGGGCCCTTGCATAATTTTGCTGGCTGTATAAAAGCATAGTGAGCGTAGAAGGTCGCCCGACATACGAAACAAAAGACTCCTTCCATTTTCAGGAAATGCGGGTTTCACTATGAAACAGGCTACATTTATTAAAGCAACAATGAATACAATGTTTGTTTTGTTGTTAAGAAAAGTCATGGTGAATATAATGGTTCAAAATAAAATGTGGTCATCATTGCTTGTATTTAGAATGGACATGATTATTCCTGCCCTATATGGGCTGAGAGAGGTTAAACGTTTCCAAAGTCTCCGTAAAATAAGTGACAATAGTCTGAGAAGGGCAGACATGTATGTTAAAATCACCTAAAACAGGAATCATTTCTATGATTTACAACGGGATAAGGATTCAGCAAGCTCTTGAATAAAAGCATTGTTTGGCCTGGGTGGTCTTTAGTTTATTAAACTGATCACTGGGTCTAAGTTTATCATTAAACAAAGAAGTTTAAATGATGTAAAGAAAAATAAAATTGGTATGCTGAGATAACCATGTCTCAGTGATGATAATAAAAAAATCAAAGATTTTGAAAGTAATTAAATCGTGGCATAAAACATTTATTATTATGGGATCTGATATTTGAAACACCAAAATAAACAGGATTGCAATTAAGGGGAGCGGATAACAGAGGTTGCCAAGGGATTCCAATTAAATTGTTATGATTTGCAACAGAGGAGTGTGATATTGAGCATGCTGCTCTGGGTCTATGACGGGAAAAGATTGTAGTTGAAAAAGAAAGCATACCAGTCGTGTTTAGGAGAGCTGAGTAGGGTGCAGGAGAATGGGATGGTGGTGGTGACTTAACATCACCTGCTGTGCTGTCGTGTCATTCCTTCAGGCCAGAGTCAGTGTTCTCAGATAGCATCTGGGATCCCCCCCCCCCCCCCCCTGTTTGGGTGGAGGCCATCACGCAGAACAGGTCAAAGTTCTTGATGGAGGGGTCCCCAGTGGCGGTACAGTGGTCTTAAACTCAAACTTGGTGACCTTATAAGCCTAGCTGCTGTTTTAGACTGATGTGTATTTGAAAATAGCATCTGTCTCCGGCTCTCTATTCATTCTCTTCCTCCCTGTAGAGTGCCTCTAAAGTGGAGAGAGGAGGGGGGGTATGTAGCAGAACAATTGTTCCCTACCTCAGCAATATAGTCTGTGGGTGGGAAATGAAAGAGGTGGACTGGAACAGAGGGCTCTGTTTTCCCTTATTTGTTCTGATACGGCCAGATATGCATGGCTGGAGGGATTGTGCTCATACACATCTGATCTATTAGCCACAGACTGACCACTTCCATGGACCATTACGCATGATGGATATACTTACAGACTATAGTGTGTGATGTACTCCTCTCTGCAAACAAATTCATCCAAACTGAGAAAACAAAGAAAGTTAATACTCCTAAAGTAGCTCAGGGATCGCCTCTACCTCTCTATTCCTCAGTGCCAAATTGGCCATTTTCTGTCTGCCTGTCTGTGGCCTGATCTGGAAACTTGTAAGGTGGCCTAAAGTAGGAGAGCATTTGAAGCGTCTGGTTGAACCTCAACAGGGCGAGCCTGCCTCGCTGTGTGCCATAGTTACAGTTGGCAAGTCCAAGCTCTGTCTGGCTGCGGCAATAATCACGCTATTGGTTTAAATCCTCTTCATGTCAGTCGCACAAGGCCCTGCCAGCTTACAGGAGGCAAAAACCTGCTGTGGTAGCAGATGTTGAGGAAATGATATGTTAGCTTTTTTCCCCCATGGATTCTCTTTGCTATTCGAGCCCCACAGCATGGCAGGAAGCACCTGAGCTCATGACCCTTTCCGTTGTGAAAGGAATGAGGGGTGACGGTCAGAGGAAGGTCAGTTCAATTGTGTGGCCTGGCAGCATGGGTACTAGATAATTTTGATTCCTGCCCATGACTCCTCGAATTCACAGAACTCAATTCACGAATCTGTCTCTGGAGGTGTGGGCTTAAATGAACAGGTGAAACTCAGGATTCTACTTCTGATCTTTTGGGATGTGTCAATGCGAATGTGAACATTTTCATTTTAAAGCCCACTGAGTTTAGATGTCTGTCTTGTTGGGGGTTGTTCACTGTGTAGTTTCCTGTATGCTGCCTTTGCTGTCATGGCTGGAAGCTTAAAAGAGATATCCCTTAATTTGCTCCCTTCAAAGAAAGAAAGAAAGAAAGAAAGAAAGAAAAAAGGGAAGGAGGGGGGAACAACCTTGGCCTTTCTTCCTGCTTTGCAACCTACTTGAGAGACAGCAGCTGTAGCATACTGTACCTCTTCTTATTGTTGTGCTGTCAGACAGGGCTCAGCAGTAGAGAAGCCAGTCTGAATCCACCTACTTGTGTGGTTTGAGTCACCCCAATCTCGGAACCCATCGGCTATCGACTGAGGAAAAGCCTCTCGTGGCAAAAAGGCAAAATTTCGGATTTCCAGGTGCCTTTTCCCGTGCGTTGGTCATTGTTTAAAGTCCACTTGAGTTACAAGAGCGGAGTTGGAATTGAGAGACGATGTCTATGACCGGATTACAAGTAGCCAGTTTACAAGCGAATTGTAAAACAATAGAAATCGAAATCATTGTCAGATGATAGCCAGTAGGTTCAGAGATTGAATTTCGCCCAAAGCATTCCGCCTCTTTGCCTCTCCACACGGACTGTTTACCTGCATTCAACCAAAGCCTGCTTGAACTTGATTGGTCAATTCAAACTCGGACTACAAACAGAAACCAGAGTGCTTCTGAAGCCCAAACTGTGTCCTGTTGCCTACAAATTCTACATGTGAATGCAGAATCTGTTTATAGAGATAAGAGTCACCAAAACCTGCTGTGTGCAAGACATTTTTGAGTTTTAGCCGGGAATGTTTTTCGTCTATCCCCAATTCTTTCTGAATATACATGAATCATCATAAAATCTAAATAATTTAATTCCTGACTACACCAACCTGTGCTGCTGCCTGTGTGTGTGTGTGTGTGTGGATGTAAAGAGACTGAGGGAGTGGGGCTGAGTAACTTGTAGCCTCTTGTAGCCTGTAGTCTTGTAGTCCATCTGCGCAGCATGCCATGCTGTTTCTGCTCATACAGTGTTTTTTTTCTGGCAGAAAGTGTTGGCCTTTCTTAAAAGATCAGAGAAGCGCTCAGAGTGGCTGCTCAGAAAAGGCGGAGGCTCAGAGAGTTCTGAAAAAAGACGCTCGGTGCAGCGCTTTTCTCTAGGCGTCTGCATCAGCTCTCTCCTCATTGGGAATATACGCTGGCGCTCACAGAAAAACGCTACAGGGAAATCTACTAAGAGTTAAGATAACTGTTCAACATGTCTATTGTTCTCAACGGACTTGGGAGTGTTTGGCCTTCATATAATACCGTCCAGATAATGAGAGCTGTTTTCCCAAGATAATGCAGACTTTCCAAAGTGATCCAAAAAATATGCATGCTATATCTTGGAAATATCCCCAGAGCATCAGATGAATTGTTTAGTGAATATAAAGAACGTGTTATAGGAACAATGTTAAAGGTAAAATATTATAAAATGTCGTGTAGGCATATATGACATGAGTAAAAGGATATAATATACTTTGGGAGTTGTTAGAAACACAATTTGGAGAAAAGCGAGATGGTCAAAACAACTGATACGCCCTGAATGGTTAAATAAAAATGTAAAAAAGGCAACTTCTCAGTTGCCCTGCAGATGTCCCTTTTTTCCAGAGCAATAGTCTTAACATTACTAATAGAAAGTACATTTGCGGTGAAATGTAATATTTGCAATACAGGCATACAATTCAGTAAAATTAAATAAAGTTTTGGCAGTAGTATTCCAGGCAGAACAGCAGGGACCACCCAAAGAAATATGGTGCACGCGCACACAAACACACACACTTAGACTCACCTCAGCCCCAGATGGTCTGAGTGTAGCCCCAGACCCAGTCAACTCATAGAAACGCCCCTGCGTACACCCTGTACATGCACATGTACCACCAACAAAATTCAGTTTTTAGATGCCAGAGAAAGAAGTGCAGTGATTATAGTTCATACATTATATTTTTTGCATTTTCCAAAAACATTGTAAACTCATGCATAATCTGTCCATCAGAATGTGTCACTATAAATGGGCTCAAGCTAATTATATGTTCTTTAAATAGTTGTGCATTGTTGCAGTGACATTTTGAAATGCAGTAGGAGGCCGGATACAGTTTTGACTGCTGGCGGGATGTGATATACACCAGGCTGTTAGTGTTGTGTACTTGTCTACTAGAGGAACGCTGGTTTCTACATATATACAACAGAATAGTGATGATAGATAATTGTGTTGGTGTGGTGAATATGAGCGGTAAACTGCATTAATTTGGATGTTTGTGATGTGAAGAATCCTTGGGAGGTCCACTGAGCGGCTGTCAGGTGTTCAGGTGACCTAAAGCCTGCAGGGACAGTGTGTACAGTATCCCAGGTAACTGAAATGTTTGATCCTTTGGTCTTCCTCAAGCAACACCTGGTGTGTATACTGTATATATATAGGAAAGCTCTCCTTCAGTGCTGTGCTGGGCCATTTGCACCACCCTATGCAGAGCTTTGTTTCTCACAGCAGTTTAGTTCCCATACCTCGTAGGCTAGTGAAGGTCTGACGATGGGGCGCTTTGTCCAGACTTTCCCAGTTTTCTGAGATAGAGGAGGTGCTGTTATGCCTTCTTGTCTACGGTTCCACTCTGTTATTTTACTGTAACTGGAGAACAGTTCACACAACCACGGCGCAGCTGCACTCTGGGTGAACTGTACATTAACATCTACAGTTAAATAATTGATGAAATGTTCAACATGATTCAACAATCATTATGATGGCAGAAGCAACTTGATTTGATTGGAATAAAAAACAAAACTTATTGTTAATTGACTTAACCAGGTAATAAACATCTGTTGAAGATCAAAGGAACATCTTTCCAGGACGATGATTTTCTATTCAACTTCAACCTTTAATTATGTCTGAGTTTACCCTTTTCCTCCATAATTAATCATAATAGGAGCTAATTTACGACTCCACTTTGGTACCAACAATTCATCCATGTTAAACCCCAACTTAACATCCTTATTGCAATAAATTCAGAAACCATAACAACCAATCCATATCATGGCGAAGAGACATTAGACGATGATTTGAATAAATGGCATGTATCCCACATGGTGCAGTGTGTGTTGTTGTTTTGTTTTGGTTGTGCAGTTGTATTTGTCTTGGCACTATGTTTTACTCACAAGTAGGATCAATGATCTGGATTTGAATATGAACTCATGAACCTGTGTATTAACTGAAATATAAATATTAGAAAGAAAAGCTGCAAGTAACCTGAATAATTAAAAGTATTTGTCATTGGTAATTTCCTCAGTCAATGTAAAGAGTTAATTAATCATTAGTAAATTATCATTTCCAGCCAGGAAAGATGCTCTGCTGCACCAGACTGGATTTTAATTACTGAAGAGTATGGTTGTACACAGAGCCTGTATCATCTATATATTATAGATTCAGCACAGTGGTATCCAGATATGTACTATATAGTGAAGTCCGCCTTTTTTAAAGGTTGCTCTAGTGAGGAGTCCAAAACAGCATCTAATAAATATAATATGAATTCTTTATAGAGATGTTAGGCCTGCATCATGAAAAACATAAAACACATAAAATGAAGAAAAATAATTCAATGCATAAATAAGCTGTTAGTTGCCTCAAATGCAACAAAGGAAATGAAAGTGCAGCAGAGAAACCAATCAATCAGAGATCTTTTAAAGATGTGAAAAGGGCTGGGGTTGGGGTGCATTGAGTCCATCAGGAAGATGATTCCATCTGTGTGCGATGTATCGTAGCACAAAGCAGCTTCGTCTTGTCTGGTCACCAGTTGACTGCTTTTTTAAAACTCTGAGTGCCCTACTGGGTTAATATTCGTCAGGGAGATCAGAAAGGTTTTTGTGCGAGATTGCTGTGTTATTTTCCAAACTAATTCCAGTCCTTGATTAATTAAGCTGTTGTAAAATACTCACTCACCACATTGCAATTTCAGTATTGCTGTGCCAATGAATAACTTATTTTCAAAATGTGAATTTTGATTTACTGGGTAAGCTAAGCGTGGATAAGTGGTTGAAAGAGATTGACAGGATAGTGGAGGAAGATAAAAAAGAAAGGAGGTACTTTGAAATTAATTACAGAAAATCAAGAGCTTGAAAAGCCAAGAAAAAGAAGCAGGGACTGTTCTATAGATGATGTAGTCAGACCTGGTGTGCCAAGAAAGATCTGGTTATTGAATTTAAAACAAACACCAAAATGTAGCTAAACTAGGTTCTTTGAGCAGTGATGTTGGCCTAGAAGCAGGGCTTAACCAGAACGTCAATGATCCACCCTTCAGCCTATCCTGGTGTCTGTTGATAGAGTTCAGTTTAACGTCTTTGTTGAAGTGGAAAAAACTTTGCAGAGAGGGACACGACAAACAATATCTCACCACCAAGCGTTGACAAATCGAGTACTCTCAGGCACTGAATCCTAACGCACCTGAGGATCTTGGCAATAAACTCCGTTTCAATGTGAAACTACATATATGGGACGCGGAGCTAAGGAGGGCAACCACCAACCGCAGCCTTAATCCGTAGAGAGCCTACAGGGATTTATGTTTGAGCAGCCAGAGGAACCACTCTGTCCTGTTGCTTCATTGTAAAAAATACTTGCTGTTGCTGCCGCCCAGTCCACCAGCATTTCATCTCCATCCGAAGCAGACAAACTACAATGACCTATACTTAACGATGTAACTTCTTAGCTAGCTTGCATGTTTTTGTTTGTAGACTATGCTTATTTTTCTGGAGCCATATTGTCAATTCCTAGCAAGTTATTTTTGTTTGTGTAGTTTGGTTACTCAAATAGGTCCTAAGCTGTTCTAACATATAAACCATGTCTTCTTGAGGCTTTGGTCTATTGCTTTATTATCTCTGCTATAGAATAATCATGCGATAGCTTGAGCATGCGTGAATGAGTGAGTGTGACAGTAAAATATGGGGGGGGGGGGGGGATAATATACAGAGAAATTCATCAGGACATTTTTGTTCAGGCTCCGAAACTGTATAAAGAAGTGAGAACTGTTATGTTTGTGTGAGAGAGAAATGGCATCACTGCATGTATGAACAAACAAATAATGTAGCCCTCTGTTTGATAAATGTAACCCTACAACGGCCAAAACAGACTTTAGATGAATCTAGAACATGTGGTACATTACATACTCAAGGTTCATCCAAATTGAATCAGCTTCTCACATTCAAAATGATCCATCAGCCTTAGCTATACCTGTTATTTATTGCTAATTAGCTAAAGTGAACCATAAACTCAGATGGTAAACACCTTAGCTCCATATATTAATTTTATTAAACTCTTCAAACCTTACTCTTGGGAAGAAATGGATTAGAGTGTCAAATTCTATTAAAGTAAAACCAAGAAGAGAAAGGAGGCAATGAGCCAGTCACACCATTCAGTTCATTTATCATACGTAATGTGTCCATTTTTGAAACAAAAGCTCTCCTCAATAAAATGTTCAAAAAGGAATAATGTCCCTTCTCTTCTTTACAGATGTATAATGAATTCAGGAAGAACAAAGCATCAGTGACGTGAAGATGTTTCTTGTGTAATGATCAAGATACCTGTCTATTTCAAGGCTATACAGAAGCCTCGAAATATACCGCCTCTAAGCTTTGTAAGGTTCCCCCGTTCTATTAAAAGTACAGAAAATATAAAGTGTCATCTTTTGCTCAGTGGATAAAGGTGACAGATTCACATGCATAATTTAGATCTAAGGTGTTTTTAGGCCTGCGTTCTCTGCTCACACATGTTAATGTTTTAAATTACCTTTGTAGAAAATCAGCTACATGACTGTTTGGATGCATCCTGTCTCATCTTATCCCCTCTGTACATGGGATACAATGACAGCATTACTATTATAATGACTCGATGAAGCTCTTGTTGACGTGAACATAGCATCTGTTGCCACCTGTAGGATTCTGTAATACCTTTCAAATATGCCCCAAACATGCTTCATTTCACCCTTAATATTTCCTAAAGGACAATAACATTCAAAATTGCCAAAAAGTGAAATGAATTGTTGAGCCTCCAGAGTTTTCTTTGAGCCAGCATCTATAGGCAATTTTCCAACCAAATGTATCACAAATGTTAACACAATTTCCAGAATATCTGGAAAAAAAGAAATTGGCTCACCTGTTTCTGTTGCATTACATTACTTTTTATCAATACACCAACTTCTTAAGCTCAGCCAGTTTCATATAACTTTGTTGCTATAGTTGAAGTTGTTATTCGTATTTCTGGTGTTCCCATAAAAATGCACAGAGAAAGGGCAGATTTGGTACTTCTGACACCTCCGCAATGGTCTTCACACTGGTCGTAATTGCTTGAAACAAACCGTTGGTAACTGTTTCAACAAGCAACCTTAAAATTAAGGGCATATTCTCCTTTGAGCATTAACACCTCATGTCCAATTCACACATCAGCCCACTGCAGAATCTTCTAGCCGTGAGATGAAACTAAATCTTAAAAGCCCATTAGTATTTCGAAATCCAACCACAAAAATGTTCCGTCTCAAAAGAAGACTAATTATCAAGGGTGTTCAGTACCTCAGAGTGCAAGGCACTGAAAAGGTACAATTTGCCTTTAATTTGCAGGACGGAGATGACTATCCAGAAAGAGCATTGTTGTAAAGTCAAAAATATGTTCGGTGCCAATAACCTTGAAGATGAAGTTCCCGGTAAAAAAGATGAATCTCATCCCATCACCCTTTGAGGACCAGTAGACCACCATGTTATCGAGGCAGCAGAAAGAGAAATGTGATTTCAAGACAGGAGAGTAACACTTATTAATAATGAATTGATCTTTGAAGGCAAAAGGGTCCTACTTTTGCATTTTACTGCCACTTGCCAGAGACAAATCTCGTCAGTGAAGAAATATCATAGAAATTGACTATTGTCTACAGCCTTTGCCGCTTTCTTGCCTCTATGCTGTTGTTTTTTTTATTTAAGTAACTAAATGTATTTCAAGGTCAATGTTAAAATTAAAGATCTAACGGTCGGGATTGCTTTTAAGTTATGATTGTGAATCTGGCACCACATTTTGAAATATTTGGTTAGAAAGACGAAGTTAAACAGACAGCCATTTATCATACTTGTTTGATCATGGTAGAGTTATCTTAGTTCCTTTCATCCTTATATTTCTGCTAATTTATTACCACTATGCAAATGTTTCATTGAAAAAACATTTAAGAAGTGCAGCCTCGTAAAAGGTTATGGTGGCAACATACTAGAAACAAAACTGAAAAGCAAAATTATTGTATCAAAAACATGCTGCATACTTTATATTGCATGTGTTCCATGAGCCACTGAAAGCTAAACTCCTTGTTTAGAAAGTTGACAACAGCTATCAACATAAATAATAACAATATAATGCATTTGGTAATCATTTTGTAAGGGCCCGGTATGTTGTCATTATAGTGCATGTATTTTCCTCAGTGGTTGTGCTGTAGAAAACACATGCAGAAAAAAGTATTTACTTGCCTCTCGTTAGTTAAACCAATTTGTTTCACAATCCATCACTTTACACAACATTTTGACAGATACATGTCTTCTTAGCCTGGTGGCCATTACACTCATCCCACTTAAGCCATCTGAGAATTGTAGTATTTCAAATGAAGTTGAAACAGTGTTGGTGCTACATTCTTTTCTTTTTAAAAATCCCAAAGTGTTTTATTGCCTATAGCTACATTCAGCCGACATGAAACCAATTAGGAATGTTGCTTGTCAGTGAGACATATTGTGATTTTTACTCTAAGTGTGTAATCTGTCTGAAAATGATCTGCAGTTTATAAATTATGCACAGAGTACAGTATACTTCAGTGACGGAAACACAACTAAATTTGCATAACTGCAACGCTATTTCAGTTTAGAAGGTGCTAATTATTTGATGTTTCTTGTTTGTAACATTATACACATTTAGGAAATTGTGATACGCTTTATACTTTATACTCAACTGATTTGTAGTGCTTCACACCCGTCACAGCAACAAGTACACAGCATAAGGATAACAAACTCCTTTGGTGTTCAATATCTGTACACCACAGTATCTGAAAGAGTAAAAAGCCACGTTTTTGTAAAAAGAAAGATGAAGATTCTGTCTAGTATTATATAAATTAATTTGGGAATTGAATTTGAAACGTTGCTAAACGATCATGGTAGAGAAAAGGCAAACGCATATATTTATATAAGGACACACATATCTGATGAATATTTATGTCATAGACTGAAACAATGTTCAGTTTCCTGAACAGTGGAACAGAGGCCTTGTTCAACTTTGAGAAAGTTGTTATTCTTGAAAATTGTTTTTGCTGCAAATAAATATAAAGATCGGGTGATAGGTATTTTCCCAAAAATATATACATAAATCAGATAGGGATAAGTCATGGGATGATATAAAGTATCTACGCAAAAGACAGTTATGAAGCTCCATAGTTTGCTGATAATCCCCAGTGACTTTACAGTTTTGTATCAAAAAAAAAGAAAATTTTCTTCCCCATTTTTAAATTCAACATCATCTGAGACTGATTTATCTCGTTGATGTTTTGATGGATCCACTGTGAATGACTCTGGTGTCCTCCTGAGTATTACTCGATGGCTCCATCAGCAGCTTCAAATGTTTGGTTTGAAGTGAAATACTCCCAAAGCTACTCGATGGACTGCCGTGGAATTTGGTTGAGACATTAATGGTTCTCCTCATGATATAGCAATAACTTCATTATCGCACAATCAGGAAGTCATAAATATGAGAAATCATCTAAAATGTTTCTTCTAAAATACATAAATGCCATGTGCTACATGTGCTTAAAAGAAAAAGAGAAAGTATGTGGTATGTCATATTAATACAAGCCACAGAGTCATTTCAACAGACTCAAAGATCCTGCATAATTGAATGTACGGTTGATTTAATAAAGTGATTGGCTGCCTGTTGATTTTTTTTGGTATCCATCTCTTAACAATTGCAAGAGCGATTGTTTGTGATTAGGTGTCTGAGTATTCTATTGAATTATAGAAACTGATTCATGTCATTCAGATTACGTCTAGAAAATAATCACACAGAGTAGATTGTTTCTGTGAAAGCACCCTTTTGCTGGAGGCTGTATTAATTAAAAGTATTTGACAATGCCAATAAAACACATTTAAATGAATGCTGACGATAACATACAACATGTGTTTGCTGTTTAAAACCTCCACATTCTGCTATTTGAATTCCCCGTCATGACTGACAAGTGTACATCTTCCACCCTGACAAAAAGTGACTTCAAGCTTTGTAGCAATGTTTTAATTTTCTTAAATGTGCCTTCTATCCCATTTTATTTCTTTATTTAAATTTTTGACATTTTACGACAAAGTTTTAAAACCCATTTAACACGTTAGTCAGTTTACTATACATGGAGTACTACTCAGCAAATCACCTGTAGCTCTGAAGGACTTTTGTTGAATTTGTGATAAATGATGAGGTTATTTCTGCTTCAGTTTACATTCAGGTACGTTTAATGCAGAGTGTCGGTAGCCATCCCTACCGTTAGGTAATGCAAAAATGAGAACGGCACTCGCTCCAGCCAGTGTTCGTTCTGTAGAAACATGGCAGAGCATCATGGTGGACGCCGTGGAAGAGGACCCGCTCCCTGGGTAGATAGAAATGGCTTTTTCGAAAATAAAACATTAAGAATCTTAGTTTCAGATCAATTCAATGAAAACATAGTTATGCATATTATATTCCATTCCTGCCAATTAATCCCCCTAAATGTTACACACTGTGCCTTTAATATTGTGTATCCAAATTGAATGGTGTGTGCAGTGCAATCCCTTTCATTGACTGCTGTTTGGTCATACACAAAGCTAATACACATTGGATACAGAAACTAAAGTGAATTTATTGTTATTTGTAGAGGTTTTTGTTGTTCATTGTTATTTCATTTGAATTATTTGTAAATATATTTTAAGGGCTGAGTTAAGAACAGCTTTTTAATATCAATATGTCTATTTTAGTCAAACATTTGTGCTACCCTTGAAACTACTGAGACAGGAACAGTTTTTTTTCCATGTTTATTTGAGGATTGCTGTTTAATTGTTCAACATCAACCTTAACAATAACTGGGATAGGATTAGAGAATCAATTAAATCGCATGAATGATTATCCATAATGCCAGTTGAAATAATGTTGCAGATCCATTGTTATGTGAGGCTTCCAAGAATGGGACTACAATGAGGATCGATTCAGATTCAGATCACACTCCCAACATCAAATAGAAACAGACAATTGTAATCTCTTTACCATATCAGCTTCAGGGTACAATATCCATGGAGACAGAAATTAATATGAAATTGCTGCTGCAATCTTGCATTAATTTCACAGCGGGACTTTTTTGTCTCTGCCCCTTTATATGTTCCTCCACAGGTGACCAAAACCACACCACATGCTGCATTTCCCGAGTCACATCCAGTAAAGTACTCCAGTAGTTTAAAAATGTAGTGGTGCTGCTGATGTGAAAAACGTTCCGTCGCCAAGTTTGTAGAAATCATCCTCACCGAGTTCACTGTGTTAATGAATGATTATGTTCATTCACATCCTCAGCGACCCCTGGAGCCACAGATAACTGTACAAGGCAGCATGCAGGTCATCTCTTTATCGTCTTTATATTAACTTCTTTTTGTAAAAAATAGAAACAAAAATCCTTGCAATCACTCAAAATCCAATTCTGCCCTCTAACGGGCTTTGCTATTGGCCTGAGGCGAGGGTAAAAATAAAATGTGGTGATATATGAGAGCAAAAGAGCAAAAGCTGAGACAGATGACACACTCCCTCGACTTACTGTCAGCTTGGCAGCTACGTGAAGGGAGCTGGTGTTGTTATCACACTCGCTGTCTCTTCCCTCTGCAATTGGCTAAGTTCGTAGCTTAGCTGATCTCGAAATGTATTTTTCAGTCAATGAGATTTTTCTAGGTTGGTGCTTCGCTGACATAATCATTATCTAGTGAATTATACAGCTCATAATGCTAACTAGCTAAAGTCCCTTAATGGTACTTGTCAGACAAGTTGCGTTGCCCCCAGCAGACGCCGCAGAACAGATGTACAGTGAGTGAAAATGTTTGTCCTTCCTACTTCTCGTGTGACTGACGAGCACGAACACACAAGCAAGCGGTGCGTGACAGCTTAGGCTCTGCTCAATTGGATGCAATGCACCTTACAGAGGCAGGCAACTCCCTATGAAAAAAGAAAAAGACAAAAAAATGGTTCACTGGAAATGTTTGTCCGGCCATTGGGCCTCTAGCCTCACACCAGTCTGTAAACGCCCGTCAGCATGCCATGGAGGCCCTAGCGGTGGAGAGGGCAAGTTCATTTTGAATAGCGGCAACAACCGCAACTGAGAAACACAAGCTGCTGAGTCTCACCCTCTTAACCTCCAGATCGTCATTTTAGCCTTTTTTAAGGATAGTAGATGGTAGTGAAGGTCTCCATTTCTCATTGTGAGTAATTTTGTTGTGTATTGTACTATGAATTAATTTGTCTTTCATGAAAAGGTAAAAAAGTGTTAAACCAGGGTCTATTATTGGAGAAGGAGAGACTTTGTATGTTTTGTTAATGTTGGTGTAATGTTTCTGTTTTCTGTTCAGACAAATGGACTTAAAGGTTGTGGTGAAGACGCAAACTGAAGAGCATGGAACAGTTGGTGAATATCAAATCAACTCATACTACTTGTTGTTGAAGATGTAGTAATGAAGTTGTTGTATTTGTAGTTCTAGTTGTAGTTATTTTTGAAAAGTATTAGTAGTAATTGTTGTTAAACAGTTATGCTGTCATAAAAAGTGTCATAGTATAGTGTGCCATAAAAAACTATATAAAAAGTTGCAGTATTAAATGTGATACAATTGCAAACCATTAAAATGTCATGGTATAGGATACCATTCAAATATCATAAAATAAGTCAAAGTAGAAAACTTTATAGTATGGTTTGCCATAAAAATGTCAAAAGTATTCCATTAAGAAGTCATAAAATGTTATGCCATACAAATGTCATAAACAATGTAAAATTATAGTATACCATAAAAACAATAATATAGTATGCCACTAAATAATGTCACAGCATGATATGCCTTCAAAAATACCATATTATATCATAAAAAATCCTCCCATGCAAAATACATTTTCAGTTATGAGCTTTGCCACAACACACTGTCAAATCAAAATGAAGGGGGTGTCACACATACTTTTTATGTAGGTAAGCCATTCTTATTTTTAGCAATGGCTCCTCTCATTACTTTAAACAAGTTGTAGTTTCCTCCAGCAGACATTCATCCTCATCTCAGCCTTTCTATTACATTTAGTACATTTGGATAAAGTGATGAGCTAGTTTTTGACAGCAAAATGGCACCCATGATGGATGAAAACCTGCCACGTTCACAGCACAGCAGCCTGTATTGAAATAGCGCTCTCTTTCGCCACAGGTCCAAGTAGCATCTCTTACTTTTAAGTAGAAGCTGTATATTGGGCCTGTCACCATTCTAGGCACATTTACTCACATATTTGACAGCTGACACAGATCCATATAGCAGCAGCAGGTGTTTCCTGTCAGATATTGTCATTTACTGCAGTTATCTTTGACAGCAAGGACCACTACCGCACTAGTGATGCTGATGGTTGACACATTTACTTCATAGTTTTACAGTTTTTGTAAAGGGCACATTTTTGTCTGAGCCCAAGGACACACAGCATGACCTCATATTCTAACTGGGGTAAACATCAATGCTGCACCCAAGAATGAGCTGTTCTTATGGCGTCCTTTTCTTCTTGGCAGACTCAGTGAAGGTTTTGCATTGTACTACCAACTTATGATGATAAAGCAGGGTATGCTTGAGGGCTTGGCTAACTTGTGATTGACAAGCATCTACCAGGGCGTCGCTATCACGCTGTTGTTTAGCATTCGGTTGTACTAAAAGACACTCTAAAGAGTCGGTTGTTAATTTTTTTCCGGTAAATAGCTTAATTACAAACAAGCCATGACAATACATGATTATAGGCTATTTCATGGTTCCATCTTGAGTTGTCAATTGTCATAGCTGATGGGAATTTGCATCAAACTGAACTGATCGGGCCTGTACTAACTTAGGTCACTGTTCACTTACGCAAACAGGGATTGTAAACCTGAATAATGCCACAGTGTAGTAGAATACGTCAGCATAATCTGGTTTCTTGAAACTGGGATCATGGTTTATTATTAATGGTACAGAATATAGGCTGTTTACTTGCAATACACGGGGGATGGACATCTGTGGTATGATTGTGGATCTTTGTTGGATTTTGATATCAGTGTGACTAAAAAGCTGTGTGTGAATATATGAGGCCGTTCCCTTTATATCTTCTGCTACATTTTGTGGAATAGTGGTGCAATAAATGCCCAGTATTGTTTGAAATGTTTAGCACTGTTTTATTTATTTCCACCAACAGTTAGAATGTGATGTTGTTCAAGATGTGTTGATGAAAATGGGGAGATGTGGTTTTCTGGAGCTAAAGGAAACATGGGATGTTTGTCCAATTTACTTTACTAAGATTTTGTGTTATTCACTTGGAGACAGTGGTTTTTGCAGGGATATAACAGCACATCTGCTCTAGGTTTTAATTACACAATGTATGCCTTTGACCAGAAACTGTGCAGGTAGGAACATCTAGTTAAAGGTAAGTTATCTCATGCAATGAGGACCTATCATTTTTTTTTTTGGTCTTTCATTTTTGTAGTTTCTTTTTCTTTGAACCACATGTTTATTATTCAAATGCCTGAGGCTTTCAAGCAAAGTCATAAAAAATATATATTTTTAAATATTGGATTGATTATCAATACAGGGAGCAGACTAAAGAAAACACAATATTTAGTAGCAACTGCTTGACACTAAGATGTGTTTGTTGTTTACAGTATATAGGCTATTAACATAAATTGTATTAAGGAAAAAAAATAAAATTTGCATGTAAATGAGGAGTGCTCTCCCCTATGTAGCAGATCCTCAGATTTCCCTCTGAAATATATGAAGTAGTATTTGAAATATCTAAAACCAATTCTCTATTTTACCATTTGGTGATGGAAATAGATTTACAGCATTACACAATCATCATGTCGTGTTCCTATGACTCCACTGTGATGGGTGGATCTTAATGTGACTTTATAGTACACCCAGTTTAGCTAGTTCAGCTGACTCTGTGCTTGTTTTGACAGAGCAATCATGTTGAACTCTAAGTGACAGAGCCACAGCAATACATTTTTTTTTCCTGAGCTCGCTGGTGATGTTTTGAAAGTCAACACAGTACACAGTTGAGTGTCAAAACTTCAGTAATGAGCTGGGAGCAAATCCGGGGATTTTAAGATTCTTCTAGGTGCTATAAGATAATGAGCTTATATGTCATATGGTAGAGATGTAGCCAGGAGGAAAAGTCGAAAAGGGAAAATTGTTCAACGCTGATGGAACGAATGAATGATAGACTAATCACAGAAAGTTTAGACATCTGTTGATTCAATGGTAAGGGTACACTGGCCTGCTTTAAATGCAGTTATGATGACAGTAATCATTTTATTAAAAGGGAATAATCTTGTAAAGGTTTTTGATTTTGTGTTTTAGGGATTCCGTGACTTCTGCAGATACGATTTCAGCGGTTAAAACTGCATTAAAGAAGATTTAGTCAAATTCTGGTGACAGATTGTGACACTACGATGTGATTTAGGGCAGCTTTAAATAAGGGAGATGGAAGTCACACCCATACAGTCACTTCTTATATCACATAGCCCACATACATAGAACAACCTTTCAGTTATACCAATAACGCAATAAAAAGCAGTAGGTGATGATCAATCATGGGCCAAAATTGGAATTAAAATAGAAATAGGCCTCAATCTTTAGTATTTTGATGGATATCATTATTGGCTGATGTAAGAAAAATACCAGTCTTCAATACAAAAAATGGAAGCCTTTTAGGATCCTCTTATAAAGGGCGTCAATTAATCATCTGTAGTTAATTTTTAATCAACCGGAGGCATCTCTCGACCATTTGAAAATGGTCCAAATGACCGTCTTGGGATGGACTCTCCAGGGCAGCAGGTTTAAATGATCCCAGCCAGAGTCTGTTTCATCTTTGAACCTGAGGTCAGCACAACTGGAGAATATCAAGGCCCATCAAACATAATCTCAAATGTGTTTGGACAGGAACTTTCCCTGAATTTAATGCATCATGAAAGAAAATGGTTAGCTATGGTTAATAGAGGATAGCGTATAATAAGTCAATTTAAATATGCCAACAGAACAAACATAATGAACAATATATATGTGCAAATAATATACATTTTTCAAAGCCATTAAGGAATATAAGCCACTCATTTGACTGAAGGATTTGCATTATTAGAACACAATAACAGCTGGATGTTTGTCTGCATGCTGGAAACAAATCTTATATAAGCGTTTTACACTTGCACATCAAATACCTGTGAATTGGTTACTGAGTGCAAAATGTGGTCATTACTACATAATACAAATGTAATCATTTTTAGAGATTACTTTACCACTGTAAGTCTTACTTAATGAATATCAGGGGCTTTATTGAAAAGCTTCCTCGATTTGAGGATATGGTAGTTTATCTGTGCTATAAAGTCTGGTGATTGCTACAGTAAGCAGGCGGTTCTTCCTCACTCAGACGTTAAGGTTTTATAGGATTCAACACTATCCCCTGTAGAGCAGCTGATATTTTTATGTAGTGCTCTTTTTTTAGCCAAAAGTGACAAACCCATGAGACCCCCCTCCTATACAAAAATAAGACTTTTATCCATAAGTGTACCCCCAGTGCATGCTGGGATCCTTTCGTTCATAGTTGCCTCCTCGTGATGCTACACTATGCTACCATAAGAAGCTGAGCAGAAATATGCTGTATGCGTAACAACACAGAACTTGTTCCAGGGCTTTTTTTCGTAATGCCATTGGCGTTTGTATCGAGCTCTTCATTATCAGAATACTTTTTCAACAGGTTTACAGTTTTGAAAATTTAGTTTGTTCTTACTTAAGTAATAATAAAAATACCGCAATGTAAAAATACTCCTGTTACATTTCACAACTGTACCTTAAATATGAATCAGTAATTGAATGGATTACTAGAGTATGCCATTCAGTGCCATTATTTCTGTCACTGTTTTAGGTTTTGTTTAGTTATTTTTCTGTTTTATTTTAACTTTCCCTGCCTCTTGTATCCTGTGTCCTCTTTACTTCCTCTCTTTTTTTTCCCTTGGGACTTTTTGTTACACGTTTGTTGGACTTCCTTGCTCTGGACATTTTTTTTCTTGAATTATTAAATCCCCATCAACAAATGATTCTGATCCTGTGTCTCTCTGCGCTTGGGTCCAGGCCCTACCAGTTTTTCCCACAACCCTGACAATTTCATAATATACATATTTTTCAAGTGCTAACTACCATGCCCTTAAAGAGATATTTCAGTTCTTTACCGTTCTAACCTGATGTTCTTTCTTGATCAATGTAAGAGGCCTCATTATGCCATGAGGCTGCTATGCAAGCTGTTCACTTAGGCTTCACCCTCTAACAGATTTTAATAGGGCTAAACCAATTATCACCTCTTTGTTGGCACATTTGTACTAGTTAACAGTGGGACGATATATAAGTACCTAGGCTCTGAAAATGGAGCTAAATCAAACATTCAACCAACAGTTGGCAGGTTTATCACGCTTATCAGTGGAATCAACACCCTGTTTTTTAAAATGTACACAATGATTAAAGCTTAATGTCTCGTATTTATAATGTATCTCACTTCTTAGTTAGGATAATTCATATTTAATGGTTTTCCTTTATGTTCAAGTCTTCTGCTAATAAGTTGTCAGCATGGAGTTAACTCCAAGCTTAAAATCCATGATACATTTTATTTTTTCCAAATGAGATCTTGTATATTTTAGTAGGCCACAGTTGCATAGCCTTGCTTTCTCTACTACGTATTCTTAGATTGTGAGATTCTTTGATAAAGATTTAAAAAATCTTCATCATCCATATTCCACCAAAAACTTAATGGTTCCACTTTGCTTTAATAAAGTGACACATTGCTCTTGTTAATGAAATCTTCACACGCTTAATGACAAAATGCATTTACTCCTACAAAATGCATTCAACATGTGTTTATCTTAAAAATCCACAAATAAATACATAAATACATTCCTTTGACATCAAAAACACTCTGAACTGGTTTCAGCCCGCTTTCCTGATAGGTCCACACAGGTTTAGGCCTGTCTCACTGTTGGATTTTAAATGCTTGAGAGCCATTTTATAGACTTTTTTTGAGCTTCTTCTTCACACTTTGCTTAAGTCTGCCATTATGCAAACTTTCTTTAGGAAATTACCCACAATTCATAGTGTTTGTGGTCTCAAATAGCAGAAATTCCAAAATTCCCATATATATATATATATGTGTGTGTGTGTGGATTGCAGGTGCAATGTCCCCCTCCGTATTGTGTTGTGCTGTTTATTTACACATTTACAAGTGGTTAGTGTTTGAATTCACGCTATGTTTCCAGTCCTCTCACATGCGACAGCATCCAGCTGGAAGGCCTTCATCTGCCTCACACTCCAGTAACCTGCCACTCATCAGCATGCAAATAGTGCCTGTGTAATCTGGAGCTCATCCTCACTCACCTGTTGCTAATACGGCAAATCTGCAGCGCTGGGGACTGAATTGGGGCAACTCAGTCCATCTGGAAGTTTGCTTTCCAATTAATAGCCAACAATTCATTGCTATACAGATAGATTTAGTTCTACACAAAGTTTATCACGTATAAATTATAAGTTTAGAATTGTGTCTATTTCACTCTTTATTTCTGTTTAACTCAACCTTGACTAAAGGATTCAGTATGCTTCAAATGAAGTAGCTCGAAGTTTCCGAACACAGAAAGCCAATAGGTATACTGTTTTTTTAAGCATTTAAAAGCTTAAATTGTTGATTCCTTGAAGAAGCTGTTGGACGACCCAAAAAGCACATTATTTAGAGCACATTGACCACTGCCTGGAAAAATGTTTGCGGGGATTAAGATTTTCTTGATGGTGAGACTGACTTTAGGATCATTGCAGTGTATGTGCAAAGGGGTCAAATTTAGATGTCATGAGAGTCAACAGTCAATGACACAGATTTAGTTGCACACGCCTGAATCTGATCTTGCAAATTTTTTTTATTGAACCAACATCCTTATTTACACGATTGATTCTTCACAGCGATGCTGACACATCAGTATGGTAGGTAAACACCAGCGAAAGGTCATCAGTTTAATGAGATTCAAATCCTGGAATGTCAACTACACTTTCTTTCAAGACTTTCATGCATTATTGTTTTCTTATCAGCATCACAGTGTGCATAGTGAAGAACTTAGGGCTAGGTTGTCAATTAATAAGATCCCCAGAAATTGCTCTTCAGAACAGAATACATTGTTTGTCGTGATATACCGGTATTGACGATAACCATGATATTAAAAATATATATAAATAATCAAATAATAAATTCTGTAAATATTCACAAGAAAACATGTGAATTCTTTTGGCAACTATATTCATGTAGAGAAAATCAGATATTGTGACAGCCCTTGTTGCCTGCAGTATAATGTCATCTTGACTTCAGTTTGTTTTTCACAATCAAACTTGTCATGAGTTCTTTAAACCCCTGGTTTTGTGTACTAGCTGCCGCCACCATATGGGCTGTCGATTGTAGAGTAGGATGGCAGGAAGCCAGGCCTACTGTAGCATGCTGCTCAGTCCGTCCCCAGCCCCCCCTCCCCAGTGTGAACAATTACAATGCTGTGAAGGGGGGGTTTCAGCAGGTTGTTTAATTAGTTGGAAGCACATGGAACTCCTCGGCTCAGTTAGAAACCAGAGCTCATGGGAGACACATACTGACTTAAATAATACAGTATGAGCAGCCCATTAGATAATAAAAGTAGAAGCCTTTATTAGTATTTATCACTCAGGTGCACCCCCCCACCTATAATGAATGAGGGGAGCAAATGATTAACGTCAGACAATGAAGCCTAGAGGGCAATTTCAATGACAGATACTCACAGAGGCGCTGGACCCTGGTGTTATGTGTGCATACAGTAAATCAGAAGTGTGGCATATTAAACAAAGACCTATTGAAGCATAACCGGAGCCTTTCTTCAAAAACGAAACTTTGAGGAATAAACCATTTGAATCCTCATTTGTTATTACTATTCATTAAGGATTTCTGCACGCAGTGGGCTGATTTATTCATGTGCTTTTTATTACTAACTAGGGCAGTTACATTCGGAGTGATACGTATATATATATATACAGTATATACATATATACATATATATATATATATATACACACAGGCCCGGAATACACACATGCACAAAGAGAACCTAAACACATGCATTAAAGGAGAAATATCAGAGCTTGGTGGCTGCCTCAAAAGATGGTGTCCTGGGCAGTTTGTTTTGGGGCATTGCTCAAGGGCACCTCACCAGGATGCAAATTGGCACCTCTCCAGCTACCAGTGCGCACTCTGTGCTTGTTATGAACTCAACCTGAACTAGAGACCCTTAGGTTCCAAAGCCAAGTCCTCATTGACATTTGTGATCCTCTGAGGTTTACCTTCTAGCGCCATCACAAGGTCGACTTTTTAGTTCTTGAAATATCTCGATAGCTATCAAACAGTTTTGCTCTGCAATTTGGTGCAAACATTCATTGTCTCAGGAATTTTCTGCCGAATAATTTGGAATAAGAGTGAACAGACTTCTAACCTCTCTCTGGGGCCTGCTCACTCCACAGCCACTGTGCCTAACAGCGGTAGATTGCCCGTGGAGGTGGCGATGCATTCACAAACCACATTGGTGTGACCACCAATGTCAATTTTTCTGCTGGAAACAATTGCTATGCATTTCTGTGCTTGTGTTCTCATTAAAATAATGCTCAGGTCACAAGACACCTTGTGAAAATTGCTTGCATGCTACAGTTGAATGACAATTTAAAGAGCTCAGAGCAATTGTATTGCTGTCTGAATTATTTCAGAGGAGGTTATCGCTCTGGGAACAAACTCAGAAACTGAAGGACATAGGGGAAGACAAAGTTAGGACTGACGCATTCAATTCAATACCATGTTTTAATTGTGTTTCAATTAGTGTGCTGGGATCTTTCAGGTTTTGGCACAAGGTGTGAAAGCACAACAATAAAGTGAAAAAGGACTTTTTGAGGTTGCACAGCAATACTACACGTTATAAATAAACATGAGTGATTGTCTGACCACTGCTGCATCTGCTACTCGGAGCTAATGGAGCTGATGGCATGGCCAAAGATAACATTTTCCTCTAGCCTCCTCCAACTCAGTCGCCTCATCAATGTTTTACACATCAGGTTGATAGGGAGGGATCCAGGTCAAAGCCTTGTTAGATCTCAATCTCAGTCAATTTACACAGGATGACGGCTTAGAATGATACAATCAACAACCTCCTGGCATAGATTGCTAATTAATTAACTTAGCTCAGGCCTGACAAAGGACAGCTTATGTGTCACCATTGTTTCATCAGTATTTAATAAATGACTCAGGAGAGAGAACAATATGCTGCTGACTATAGATGCAAAAACAGGCGGAGCTGTTGAAGTTGTAAATGGCCGTGACAAAGTACAGCCACAATTTTCACGAATACCAAGTGCCGGCGTAAACTTTCATCTCATATCTGCCGATATGAAGACAAAGGGTCTGTTCTAACATGAGTGGCACCGCGCCATAGATCCACATTAGAAGCCTGACTGACGGAAAGGATATAAATCCTCGCTGTCGTAGCCACAGAAACCATCTTCCCCTCATTGGAATTCACAGAGCAGCTGCCAATAAGAGGAGCACATTTATTTCATTTCCATACACTCAATTCCATTCATTTACGGCGTCTCTGGTGTATCTACCCATAACATGTACCTTTTCTCAGTTTAACAATCAAACCCTGTGCTTGGGGAGAACCACTGCTGTGGAGAGCCTGAACCAGGAAATCAGCTTACACTGGTAATTAGTTTGCCCATTTCGTTGCTAGTGGAACTGCTTTCATCAGAATACCACAGGCTGAGGTGCCTCGCGTTGCCAACAGTAACACACTAACCTTCGTGACTGGTGATTGCCAGCGCCTCCGAGAGAAACAAGTCCTCATACCTGTATCACCCTAACCATCTATGTCATCTATTAGCAGGGGATGAAATTCCACCTCCTGTGCAGATTTTCCTTCCAAAGAAAACAACCTTTCGGTGACGGAGATGTCAAACATCCTGATTGTATGTGTAACAGTGCTCTGTATGCAAGCCAAGGCCAATATTGTGAGTAATAAGGAAAAAAAAAGTCCTTTGAACAATGTCAGCTTGTTTCCGCAGGTGTCCACAGTTTTTTTTATAACTCTGAAAGACTCATTAAATTTATGCAAATGACATTGTCACCCCTTGAAACATGCAAATGCAGTCCTTGCATTGTGTTATGAGATGAGTGCTCTGCAGAAAGTGAAATGCTCTGTACTCCTGGCAGCATGAATAGTGGCCTTAATCTTATTTCCTGTTTTCTAAACACCAGTGGGTGTTGATTTCCTTATATCCCTAACGGAAAAAAGAAAATATAGCGGACCCGTTAATAGCTTAGGGCCTTATACAGATTGCATGGGTGTGCATGTGTATGCATACAGTATATGTGCTGTTATCATCTTTACCAATCAGAGAATTCTTATCTCCAAACTTGGAGTTATTTGCTGCACTATCTCTGTGATGCTCTTGAGCGGGGACATTTAGGGAGGCATTTGGAGTGCAGGCAAAATCGATCATGAACTGCGTAAGACATTTCAGGGCCTGAGATATATAGGGCAGTTAATGTAGTGCAAAACTAGTAGATACAGTCACGCATTGTATGTTAGATAGCTATTTAATATTGTGATGGGTATAAATGGTCAGTCATTTGAACTATCGTTTTAAAAATATTGATAAGTGCTGCTTTAACATAAGTCCTTATATATACTATTGTGTATATATTATTCTTCCCATGGCAGTTTCTTTTAGGTTTTGGTACTTGTGCATTGTAATAAGTAATTGCTTAATATCTATATGTAGGTAGTGATGCGGTTTTTCCATAACTGCAGTATTTTAGGATTAGAATGGTGCAATGATGGATGGTAAACAGAACCAGCCCCAAACTTTCTTACCAGCCACCACTGTTGTCTTAGTTTAATTGGCCCTGGCTGTTAGTCCTTTCTTTCCTGCCTGAAGTGCAGTTTATCATTTCTTTCACCCCATCTGTGCCTTGCCATGATCCATCCTTGCCTCCAGTATTGGCCATATTGTATTTACAACTACACTGTTGATGCCTCCAGTGAAGCTCCACTGTGGCACCCTCTGAATAGCCCGTGAGACCATCTGCAGATTGCTGTTCAGCTACTCTTCGTCCCTCTGGTCCAGATCTGCAGGGTCTAGTGGAGCACCAGTATCTCCAGGCTTCGGTTGTGGCTGGAGTGGATATTAGCCAGCTCCCCCCAGTTGAGTTTTTTTTAAAAGGATTAGGCACGCTTACTGGCTTCTTTGGAAACACAGTTCTATTGGCTCACACTTATCTGTGATGAGCAGTCATGAACTGATGGTAGAGGAATGTGGAACAGAATTTGCCTTAAGAAAACAGTTCAAATACATAGTCTGGTGCAGCTGCACTGACTCACAGCTTAACCTCGGTTCACCTCATTCTTTCAGGACTGGAGGTCACAATTTATCTACTGTAAATACTGAGCCACGGCCAGCGCCTTCTGGGATTTGTAGCTGTGGATTCAGTGACATACATTTTTATGAGCTTCATTGCTTGTCAAAAAGGACATTCTGGTTCCAATGTACAGTTAATAGAATATTGTTTTTATCAGTCAACCATTAATTAAGTCCTTTAAGTGGTCATTTGGGTTGTGTAAGGTTGTGATGTAGAATATAATATTCTTTTCAGAACCATTCCATTAAAAGTTACAGTTATTACAGTTGTACAGCAACAGATACAAGTTATTATCTACTGTATCTTCCAATTACGTAATTACCCAATCTTTCACTATAGTTATTGTGACTAAATTAAACAGCTTGAACATGAATTGGCAGATAACAGATACAGATTTGAGATGTTTTAAAGTAGAGCTGAATGAATCATAATTTTTACTCTGAAATTATTTGAAAAAGACTAATTCAGAGAGCAAATGATGCATAATCCGTGTATCATTTGCTCTCTGTTTTTTCCTTTGAAAAACTGAATTAGAAAATAGAAAAACTGCCTTTTTTATGTTTCTGATTTCATACAAGAACGGAAAAATGGAAAACAAGAAAACACAAAAACAAGTAGCAGTGGTTTGTTTTCTGCATGACTGGAAATGTAGGGAGGTAGAACACAACTTGGGTGGAGTGACACACGGCCAGCTTCTGCAGCTATTGAGCAGAGATTTAAGAATGCATGAGGCTATAGGTTAAGGAAGGAAGAATGAAGCCGACCCTCTGGAGGTAGGGTCATTTGGTAAATGGACTTGCATTCATAGCTCCTTTCTAGTCTTCGATCCACTCAAAGCGCTTTACAGTCGGCAACATGTCACATTCACCCATTCAAACAGAATGACAGAGGCTGCAATGCAAGGTGCCAACTGCCCATCAGAATGTAATCTAAATGCTCATTCATGCACACTCACACACCGATGGGGTTGCCCAGGAGCAATTTGGGGTTCAGTATCTTGCCCAGGGACACTTTGACATGCGGATTGGAGGAGGAGCAGGGGGTTGAACCGCCGATCTTCCAATTAGTGGACGACCTGCTCAACCACAGCTGCTCATTGATCAGATGGGGCCCGGATCAAGCTCCGTCATTTCCCATTAGTTATGGCCGCTATAGTTTCTTGATTAACAGACAATATTTTTCCACTTCTCAATAGGGTCAGCGGCAGGGCAGCCTCAATGCGGTGCCTGCAGGTTTGTTGAGCTTTTCTGCTTTTCCTTTGTGGTTTTAAAACAGAAAAACAAAAAAAGGCCACGTGTTTTGTTTTTCCAACTTGGGTTTGAAACAGAAAAACAAAAGAGATTAATACACTGATTCAAATTACATTTGGCTTTTCACAAGGTAGATGCAAATATTTCAATGATATTCATGTCAAGCTAGAATAGATTGCATACTTTGTGTCAAAAGGAAAATGTCTGACATTTCATGTGTGTATATATGTGGGAAAAAATACATTTCTAGTTTGTCAATAAAACCTTTAAACACTTCTATCAGATGATCCAAGGTCAAGAAAGTTTTTTGCTTGATAACGTCATCTCAAACTTATTGGTAGAACAGGAAAATGACCTGCAGTTATATTGTCTGTCATTCCAGCAGCCCACATTGTTGTTCACAATGGCACATTCACTACAGGCAGTACTCACTTTGGAGGGAAGACAGCATGACAACATGATTATTTGATCAGAATAAACCGTGTCTGGAGAAATTGTTGTGACCTACGTCTGTTGTCACTAGAAACAAAGACAACATCGATAAAAAACCTGCAAAAATATATTAGTCTGATACTGTAAAATATTAAACAAAATGTACGAATTTATGATCAGAAAACCTGATGATCAGTAGTGCTGAGCTTCTCTCTATCCATCTATCTGACCTTAGTTTTACACATCCTATCAGATTATCTCAACTGAATACATCTCATGCAAGATAATCACAGGCAGCATTATGCACTTATGGTGTGAACCCTGATCCAACAGATGTTAATGTCATTCTCAGCCCTCGATCCTTGGAAAGCTGAGAATAAATTACTGTGATTCTCAAGGTCAGGTAGAATACATCTTTCCATATGAAATTCTCTTGAGTATCTTATCCATCACCACGGGGGAAACCCCTTGAAAAATGATCTTGTTGTCTGTGGCTTGGTTGCAGTGACAGGCAGTCACACACATACTTATAAAAACTAAAAGTCTGCAATGGCATGACATTCTCTGTTGCTGTGTTGTTTAATAGCTCCTCGATGAAAAATGTAGATTTGGCTCATTTAGAAGGGAGATCAGATGTCTTTTTCTCTGTTGTCTTGATTGTAAAATATGTCAGCTCTAACCATGATTCCTAACCTTTTTTCCTTGGGACCCAGCCATGCTCTTGCAAGTAAATTTTCCATTTTTGTAACACATCTTTGATTGTATAATTAAAATGAATGTCACATAAATATTCCTTCAATGAAAGAATCATTTTTAAGGCCTAGTTTTGATTTGCTGTACAATTGTATTACTTGGGTCATGTTTGCCAGACGCCTTCTTTTGATCATACTTTTATTTATTTACAGGCCTGCTGTAGTAAATCCATAGAGCTAGAGTCAGTTTATCAGTCAAATAGAGTTCATTGTTCTATAGCTCTGCAGTTTGTGGAAAAAAAGAACAAGAGTCTACAGCCATGATAATAATTCTGTGAGGCTTTACTTAGACATGTTGGTACTAACGTGAGTATAATAACACCCTCACAATGACACGATGTCATCATGCCGATGTTTGCCACGCAATGTTTACATGTTCACCCTCTTGGTTTAGCATGCTAACATTTGCTAATTGATGATGGAAATGCCTTTAGTCTTTTGGTCATGAAACAAAATATTAGACAAATTACATCTTTTGACCTGATGATGGGACGACAGGAAAAGTCATGTGATCACCAAAGTTATTTAAATGTCTGTTGATGGGCTTGTCTCTACCAAATTTCATGGCAATCCATTCAGTAGTTGTTTTGAGCGGTGTTCAGCCGTCTCAGCTCTATACAGCCGGGCATTCAGAAATCCTTCTTTGCATACAATGACATTTATGATACGGCCCAAAGGGAGACTGAATATTGAGTAAGTGAAGCCATTGCTTCTCCTGAGGACACTGTGTTAAGCCCCAAATGAGAAGCAATGACAGTATTCCTGCCAACATTTTATGGTGAATGGTAGAGCTTTGTGTGAAATTGTGGGCTGGATCAATACTGATTCTCCAAGGATTTCTTGCATTCAAGATAACCTTATCCCAGCAGAGAGGGCGCCCCAACCCAAAGCACTTGGTTTGAATGACAAGGAGCAAAAGCCTTTTTCCCAAAGAGCCTTAAATCTTTTTGTCATTATCGTTACCAGATAAGAGAGGAAATTATGTGAGAAAACACTTAAGCTTTTTGTCAACATGTGCTGCGCCTAATTTCTCTTCTATTGCTTTTATTTAACCAAGGTCATTACATGCACTAGTATTCAGCAATAGAATGGCACATCATATCATAACAATGATCTTTTTGGTTTGGCGACGGATGCAACATTAGACAATTGTGTCTTAATTGATGCCACAGTCATGCTTCTTTTTGATTATGATCTTGACTGAATGACGGGATCAACACCGCATCAAATTATTTGTGTTTTGCTGTCAGAGCTTCCACATTATTTTTATTTTTTTTGTCTTAGTATTTTGCCATTTGTGTATTTTCCCCCTGATTGTCATTATATTATGATTTCCCTATGCACTGCAGTCCTAGTTACTGCTAACCCCGCTGTTGGCCCGAGGAGGGCTGCAGACAGACGTGCCAACGTTATGACACATGTCACCAGCTGCTTCCTTTAACCTGCCAGCAATGAGCTTCACAGGGTGTAATGTATGAGAGGGTCAGGCTATCCCCCCCCCAGTTCCACCCCCAACTGTGCAGGCACCCCAGCTAACCAGCCAGTAGTGAGATCCATCACTGGCTTCCCACTAGCGTGCACAGTCAAGTGTGTAGTTTGTATTTGTGTCATTCATCTTTCATTCAACAAATGGATTTACATTGACGTTACAGTGGTTCAGAAAAATGATGTGGTAAAAGTTTTAAATACAACGTATATTACCTATTTGTTTCTATAACAGATTACAAAAGTATTTTGTATCACTCTGCCATCACTGACTGAGGTTTCTAGACCAGATTAGCTTGAAATCCTTTCTATTGACTTCTGCAATGAAACTGTGAGAATGCCTCGGAGGGATGCATTCTCTTTTTGTGATGTCAACAAATGCCCTGTCGGTGAACCCACTCACATAAGGCCTATCTTCTCATCAAGCGCAATCTCCATCAAATAGGGAGGTTGATGGTTTTCATCCAGGGGCCTGATCATCAATAATGATTGCCGTCCGCCGCTCTTATCAGGACTCCCCCCCCCCCCCCACCTCCTATTGCCAAGGGAAGATTTCAGCACTCTCCATCAGCTGATGAACATTTAACGGCTGTGGTAACAAAGTCTTCATTATGGTTATTGTCAAGCTCTGATGGCGAGGGCTGACATTTCAATCTCACAGTGTGACTTTCACAATGTGGAGGTCAATACCTGCCACATCCCCATGGCTCTAGTGAAGGGAGATCCTTGGCACATAGAAATATTTGGTTTTCTCCCTTTCACAGACAACTTGATGACAAATCCAACAAAGAAGGTTCAGACCAATATATATACGTATAGTATACATCCAATCAGCAGGCAGCCAGGTCATGCTGTTTTTCAGATGTGCCTGTGGTTTGAGGTCTGCAGAAACACAGTGGGGGTTTGTACTCTGAACTCTGCCAGGAATGCAATGACAAGCTTCTGCAACCAGCCATTTATAACCAAAAGTATGTTGCCACCCATATTTGATTGATCATAGTCCAAAATTATGGGAATTTAAATGACCATGTGCTTCCATATACTTTTGGCCATAGAGTTTAAGTCGAAAAATATACACAGCAAATATATAAAATCAGTCTTTATTGAGCTATAAGCTAATTACAATAGAGTGTGATAACAATATCTGTGTGATCTTTGCAATGGGTGTAAATATGTTTAAAACCAGTAGTGCAGGTTCCTGCAAATGAATGCCAAGTCTGTTGATTTGTGGTTTCTGTCAGTTGTTTTGGTCAGGTATGGTTGACAAAATGACTAATGAGATGTATGATTAGCTACCATCAAAGGATGTTTTATTGCTTATTTAATTTACTGACAGGGGGCATAGAATCTTTTTATATGCAGATCATATAAGCAACTGTAAAGTGTGATCAGAATGCTGGATATTTAGTCCTGAACGAGGATAATAGGCCATAAATAATAAATCTTTAGGTAACCAGTCCTAATAAGTAAGGAGACAAGGGCAGATTCATTCATGGGAGATACTGTATTATCAAAACAAAATTTTAACATGTTTGATTGTTGAATTATGTGATTAACGTAAAATGTGTTAAAACATCGATAAGGATAATGTTCTCATCATGAGAACATTATCCTTAGCTATACTATATTTGAAGACTGAACCATTTACACTGAATAAGAAGCGTTATCTTTCAGACTGATTATAATGTGCATGCCAGTAACTGAATTATTCATTGCCGTTTTAGTTATTCATAGTCCAGCTAGTAGGTACACATTACCTCTCATATTTCATAACAAGTAAAAAGTCAAAAAAGAAAATAAAGCAAGATATGGATATGCAGCATAGTCTCTACAAGCAATCAGTTCAAAAATAGCCGACCTTCTTCACAGCTTAGAAGTTCCCTGTGGAAATTTAGACCTCTGGCGCTATGGAGCAGTTTTTGATGTGTATATTTATCTCATGCAGGTAACACTATATGCATTCTGCCAGTGGTTTCATATTGGTCCACTGGTCTACAGGTGGTGGTAACATGCCAAAATATGCAGTAATGCACCAATTAAGAATTGAAGAAGACTGCAAGCTAGTAAACATGTATGTTACCAATTTAAGATCAAAAGACAACATTAAAAAATGTTAAATAACGAAAGAAATGCATTCACCAAATATGTTATAGCTGAATGATACCCGTAATGTGGTTTTAATGCGTAACACCTGAAAAAAATACATTATAATACTTAAAGGAAAAACAACAATGTAGAATGTAAATACAAACAATCTATACATCTATACAACTATCTCCTATTCCTTTTCTTGTTAGTAAATTACTTAGTGACTTGTTTTTTCTTAATATCAATAATGATCAATATCATACTTTTTTGTGTATAACTGGTCTGCTTTCAAATGAGTAAACCGTTATATGCACTGACATTTATCAGCATGTTAGTTAGTTGGTCTCTTAACCCTAATAAGCAAGATGTTAAGTCATTCTTAATCGATACTAATTAAGCATTACTCCTTGGACTGTTAAGTGTTACAAGTTCAATAAATGTGTTTTGTAAAAAAGTAATTATTACAGAATATGTCAAAGAGGTTAAATTAGCTGGTTGCACTGTCTGACATGCGGTTATGTATTGTCAAATAAGCCGCAACTCAAATCATAGCTTTTCCCCCTCAAAGACGCTAACAAAGCAATAGACAAACTAGGAGGGACGAGAGACCAAGTAGACTCATGAAAGGGCTGTCAGATATTAAGTTGGACTTTGGAGCTGCTGATAGGTCCCAGTCTTTCATTCTACCCAAGGCAGTGCCTGAGCCAATGAGATAAAGGCCTCTGTGTTTCTGAGAGCCAATCACTAATACTCTGAAGAAGACCGAGCCAATTAATCTCTTTGGTGACATGAGCTTTGGAGGAATGCCCTGGTTAACTCCTGGTGGCATGCTGAGTCTGGATTGAAACCCTGCTGTTTTCCTTTCATCTCAGAGCAGACAAAACCATGACGTTCCCTGCAGCATGGAGAACTTTCTAGAGGTTTTGTCTATTTGAAACTGTACCTGTTCTCTCAAGCGCTGAAAAGACAAGCTCTATCCTGGAATCACTTCAATGATCTTTTTGAAGAATTTGCTGTCAGAATAATTTATGCAAGGGGAGTATGCAGACACTTACAGCATCTTTCTAGCTCTTTTTTTTATTCCTCTGTAGTGACATACTAGACTAACTGGCAGACCAACGTATCAACTCTCAAACCTCCTGTAGTTCAAAGCTAAGGAGACAGTTGGGTGTTCCACATCCTCTTCCAGGTCTGACTGCCTGACAGCAACCAGGCTAGGTCGAACATTTTTAGTAAGCCTGAGGGGCACGCACATTCTTTGCATATACCACAAATTACAGATACAGAATCATTGGTGATTTGGTGTTAAATGGAGTGGCTAACACAACCAAGCTTCAATGAAAATGAATTAATCACATTGCTAATACACTACTAAGCATCATCCTCACGCTGTCGAATAACAACACTGTTATTGTGTTGTTTTTTAAATAGTGTGATTTCATTGAAATGCAATTTATATCCCAGAATGGAGCCAATCGACTATACTTGAACTTGAAACCACCCATTGAGTGCATCTCGTTCCTGGCACAGCTGTGGTTCCAGCTCATAATGCAGCTGAGATTAATGCTGTGAACATACGGTAATGCACACAGTGTTATTCAAGGTGTTTTCTGTCACAATCGCAGGGAGGGAGAGGAATAATATATCATTAAGGCTTGCGGTTCGATATGAGACAACAGTGGTCTATTTGGATGAGGAGTGACTTTCACGTTGAATACTAATACATCAAACAGCTTTCTACAAATAACTATGTTACTGAAAGCAACCCTGCACACACTGTTGATGTTTCTGTTGAATTTCAAATACTGCTGCTATCTATCATAACCAAGTACTTGGGCCAGATTACGTCTAAAAACACTAACTGTGCCAGAATCACAGGGGGTTTCAATTAGTATACAGAAAATGATGTTACGTCATTTTAAAGTGGATAAGTAATCAGGAGTGCCCAAGAGCTTTCAATGTCATTCCTCCAGGGCGAAAGTTAAATAGGTCAAATATTAATAGGCAAATCATTTATTCATCGCTATTCATAACAAGTTAACAACTCCTATGAGAATACTTGATTATTCTGTTCAGCACACATGAACCTGGTTCACGGTTTCTGAGCAAAAAAGCAAGTCTTTTGGGACCGTCATTCAGAATTTGGAGGACAAGGGCTCTTTAACGAGAAAACAAACGATGCAAGCAAATATACACTCAAATTGGCCGCTGGTTTCCTTAGGCAGAACCCATGTGTTCTTTGTTAATTTAAAGACTCAACAACCTTCCCAGGACCAGAGTGGTAACTAACAGTAGTCTGGAGGAGTTCATAAGCAGATGAGGCAATGTTTTGACAGGACCCAAGCCCCCCGATAACCAAGCATAACAGATCTGTCTGCTCTATTTGTCCATCTTTGCCAAGTGCATAATTCTACATGTCTCATAGCCAAACGAGAATCACTTTCAGTTTGATATATGAAACAGAATGTGACAGAGGGGGTAATGGAGCAGGCGTGTTGTCTTCATGCATTCAGGCCGCATACCCGAACACTTTGACGCCACTTGCTACCCATCATCCCCTCTCCGCCTACACGCCATCCTGGACAAGACCTGAATCAAAGAGAGGTCAGGAGGATTGAAGATAATCTTGTGTCTTATCATGTTGACTATGATATGATGTGACACTTGTCAAGGGGGTGTGGGGGGGGGGGGGGGGGGGTAGAAGAAAGATAGAGAAAGAGACGTAAATGGTGTTTAAACAGGAGTAGAAGTGTGTAGCTCGCTGTGGGAGTTGCATCCACAGGGGAGAGATTTGCTCATGAACGATGCACGTAGTTGGAGACGTGTGTGTGTCGAATTTGTTTTCGGGGGAGGAGGGAGGGTTGGAGGGGGCTGCATAGCACATAACCATGCTTCACCACAGTATCTCCAATTTCTAAGCTGCATGCTTGCTCTTCATGTTCAACCAGTGTCTGTATAACTCAGCATCCATTGAAGTCATAGTTCTTCTAAAGTTCAACATTGAACTGCTGGTAGACTATTGTGTCAGCATATATAAATATGGAAAGGGATCATATTAATCTAAATTAACATTTGCACATTCCAAATTAGTGTAGAGAGCATTATTAAAATCAACACACTGAGTTATTTATTTATTTGAGTCATAAATGTGGTATCAAAGATGCTCATGGCAATAAAATGAGACATTAATATTTAGTCCAGGCAACCACTGTGTATAGAAAAGCGTGTGCATTTCCAACATGCAAGACTTCTAGTGGGCAGCAGCAATATTAAAACAATACTCAACCACAAACCCACTTAGAGACGATCAGTATATTACAATATCTCTTCACCTCCCAGGTATTGTACATGCGATATGTTCAATAACGTTCAAGCCCCCACTCTGTCATCTGTGCACCCAGAAGGCTAATCGTTGGGTAAACAAACAACTCCAAATTTGTTGTAATAGGAGCTCAGCTCTCTGTTGAGGTGAGATTATGAAGACAGTGAATCAATGGGCTTCAATAACAAGGCTCTGATTTAAATCCTCTGTATGGGCAGAAATCCCTGCTGTCTAAATATAGGCAAGACTTTTTGTTTCTTGACATTGAGTGATGGGAAAGGATTAATAGCTACCCGGATGCTCTTTATGCTCACCGCCCTGTCAAGTTAAAGTATTCAAACTGCTGTGATGGAGACGTGTAAGGTCAAATGTATGGAGAGGTTGAAGCCCAGACATGGAAATTGGTTGGCATGATTTCATGAAATTACCAAAATATACTGTATTTGTGGCAGCTTGTCAATCCAATCAATCCCAATAATGACTTGGCCAGGTGTTGAGATTTATTGTTCTTCAACAGTGTTAGTAGATAAAGACACAAAAAGCTTTACAGTTTTGACTCGAGTATTTACTTATTAAGTTATTGAATCCAACTACACTACAGTGCAATAATCCACACATATAAATACAATTTAAAAGTATAATATGTAGTCCCATTGTCGGTTGCTGTTTGTAAACACAGCATCCTAAATTCGCCCTCCTCTTCGACTCAACGAGCAAGTGGTACAACCTATAGCTTTATGTGTTAAAAAGATCATAACCTACTGTATTACTGCATCCTGTGACCTTTATCTAGACAAGTGCTTCCTAACCTTTTTTTCCTTGAAGCACCTACCTACCTGTATCTAAGAAATGCTGAGCCCCCAATTGAAAGGGGATATCAATATTAAATCATAATCTCTGATTTCGCTCATTTCTCTAAGGTGGCAACCAGGCCACAACTTCTGGGTCTGCTAGGTAAAGACATTGCGGAAGTGCCTTAAAATTGCATTCTTTCAAATAAAAAAGAAGTCGGATTGTATAGCGATCTATGACCCTACTTTTCACTTGATTTATTTATGAGTACGCTTCTTTTATACAGTCTATGGCGGTAACAAAAGTTATCAAAACAACCACGGTTTAAGTTGTGCAAATCTTTCCTCTCTCTGTCCTCTTCATGCTTCTCTGCTCAAATGGCCACTGGAGCTGCTGCTGCATGGTTCGACTCTCCAGTCCATCTCATCCTGTAAACTCAATTTTGTCAGACTGGTATCCTCTACGGTACAAGGGTCAAGGAGGAAAACTGTGCATCAACTTGCACTTAGCATTACTATTGTATACAGCCTCCAGCTTGTTTTGTATATTTATTTCCTTGCTTAACTGAACGTCTCTGCATGGCTCAAGCACAGGGAGGATGAAACTTTCTCCTGACAAAATATCAGGGAATTCACTCCGTAGTTTAAGTGCTTTGTGAACAGCCTGCAGTACAGCAATATCCTGCTATTTATGGAAAAAGTTGCTCCCTCTGTCATCACACAAAATGTTTGTGCTTGCTCAAGTATACTCTCTGTTGTTTAGGTCTAGTTAGGTCCCACCGAGCGATGCAGTTTTTTTTCATTTAGAGGACAAACAATTGATTTATAATTTAATAATTTAGTATAAAATATAGCACAAAAAAACAATGGGTCAAACTTGGAGTCCCAATTCCAACTGATTAATGGTTAGGTGTCTCATTTGCTAACTTACACTAGCTTCTTACATATTAGCTACTAGCAAGACAGTAGTTGACATTTTCCAATTGAACCTTTCGCTACACACCTAAATGTTGTACGCTTGTTGACATTATTTGGGATTATATTTAGAATTAATAAAATACTACATGGCTTTGTAAGTGGTTATTTAAAAATATATGATTAAACTATTAAGTTTAACTATTAACTATTATACAATTGGATTAGTGAGGCCATTCCTTACATTATTATGAACTGGTCTTAATCGTTTCCACAGCGTATAATAGCTGTTATTGTATGAGATGACATTGACATGGCCTGCCACACAACTGAAGAAAAAAACGTTCATTGACTTGAAATATAATATTCATTGCAATGACTCCAACTGCCCCACATGATCCACAGATCTGTCAGTGGCAAGTTGGTACATGTAGCATTATACATGATGTAGCAGTTTTTTAAGAAATATGTACTGCAGATATGTGGGAAGAGACTGTAGAAAACAAGTTATGATTATGTATTTTTTAGTAACACAACACATTTGAACTAGCAATAGAAACAATAAAGAAAGAACCACACCTGCACGAGGAAATGTAATAAGATACCAGGAGTAACAAATGACATTCAAGTGCCTCTGGCAGAGATATAGGGAGCTACAGCTCATGGGGATAGGTGGGTGGGCAATAATGTTGTCCCAGAGGCCCCACCGAGCCCAGCACCCCAACTCCCCCCAGGAGAGAAGATAGGTTCAGTACACTCACACAAACAGAAAAGAGTTATTCACCCAAGAGACTCTTGAGCCGTGCAGGTGAGACCACACATGTATCACTTCAATTTATCATTCTCATAGGACACGCTTTGTAAACAAACCGTAGCTGTGCTAGATCAACTGATATGAAACATGGCCAGAAGCTGGTGTCCTGGTAGCTTGCTGTCCTGTAATGGCAAGGGCGCAAAACAGGGATTAATTCATTGCAGTTTGCTGCAAGTATAAACAAATATCATATCGTATCCTGGTCCAGTTGTCCATCCTTGTTCACAGTTGAGCTGACAACGGTCCATTCCATTCTATTGTTAAAAGCAACTGATTCGGTCAGTGACAATCATGATTTAGCATATTCAGCCTCTCATTGTAAAAGTATTAATCATTCATTGGACAATATGACATGTTTCCTGCTAAAGTAAAACCAGGAAAATGTGATGGGAAAATGTAATTTTCTTCCAGCTCTTGTCATCAAAAAACAGTAGGGGACATGTTTGGTCACTACACTTTCATATATATATATATATATTATATATATTTTTTTTTTTTATTGGTGGCAATCATCATCATTCACCATGGAACAATCACTGATTTGAGAAAAATCATATGGAAGAACCAAAAGCATGGATTTAGATTAAATCAGTGGACCGTGTATTTACCAAGGAAAGCAATTTAAAGGGGCCTTAACAGTTCAGCTTGTGTTCAACAACATGGAAAGCACAGAAAGCTATGTATTGCAATGCCAAAACCATGGCAATAACTATTCGACTATATGTCTTGAATTTGCTCTCATACTTTCACTGGCATAGGGCAACCTAAATTTCACTTATCCATATTAAAATCACACATCCTGTATGCACCAAATAAAATAGAGCAAATTCACCTTGGCATCAATCATTGTACTACCTCCCAGTGAGGGACAAATTTTTTTTTCAAAATGCTGTTGTTTTGGCCTTCAGAACCTGCTGCTTTTTAAAATTTGATACCGTAGCTGTGCATAAATGAAAGTGCTGTTCTGTGCAAATGCAAACACAGCACAATTCTGCGATAAGGATGGACAGTCAGAGAAGAAGCCTATTTAATCCATGCAGGACGAATCAGGAGAGGGAGAGATATGGTGGCTTTTGAACCTGATCACCAACTTGTCTGAGCAATTGCCACCATCAGCAAAAAAGTCAACTCCCAAAATAGGTTGTGTTCCATATGCTTCAGGTTACACCACTGTACATAATCACCACAGGGGCCTCCTGCACCATCTATAAAATAAACACTTGTATAGATGGATGTGGTGTTATTTGACTACGGAGTTGGTATTTTACTACCTTCTGGTGCTGTTTTTAGCAGAGAGTATCTATCGGGTGGTAAAAATGTATACTCCTGCTGAGCTCAAACTGCATACAGCCGGTTGGAAGTCTTTGCATGGCTGTGCCAATGATCCTTACGAACACCGCTCAGCTGAAAAGAGTATTTTAACCAAACAGTATATCTTAGAAAATGTCCAGGTTTTCTAATATGGGGGAATGTGAAGCAGTTAAAGCAAATGGAGGGTGATCAGTGTTTGTTTTATCTACCTCATACTGCACATTGCCACAATTTCTCCTGTTTTCACTTCATTGCTCTCAACCGACTAACCCTCTGCTCTCCCAGCCTTCCATTGTCGCGCCAATTAGAGGCAGAGGAGCCTTGGAGAGCCATCCTGCTATGTGTCTTGACTTTTCAGTCTGGATAACAGCTTGTCTGTGGTTAGGTAAGTCATATAAGGTTTAGTCTGTCAAGGGAATATGTGCACTGATGGAAAAGTAATGATCAATAATTTGTACAGTAGCATCCCAGAAGATTACAGTCAGAATAGTGTATGTGTAGCGACATGATACACAAGATAGTTCCGATGATGGGCTAGTTTTACTGTCAATCACCAATACTTAAAATGATCAATGGTAACATCACACAGACACTGGCACCAAATGTTCCTATCTGCAGCAACTTTAACTAAAAGCTGCAAGCATGTGCCATACAAGAAACTGTTGAGATGAAGCCACTAGACTAGAGAGCCTTATAAGAGGTTGCAATAGACTAAACTAAACTGTACCCATAGAGTCCAGTAGAGGCGGAGCCTGTGTGAGTTAGAATGAGGGTTAAGATATTGTAATCCAGGTATATAACCACAGCCTGTTGCTCCAACGCTGCTTGCTGAAGAGGGTGTAGAATACGGGCAGCGATTATAAACTGCGGAGTCCAGTTTAGGGCTTTGCCTGTGCTTATAGAACTAGGGTTACAATATAACTTTGGTTCACATATATTTTTTGCAATGTTGCATTTATAATGTACCTATGTCCTCCTGCGTTTGTGTTTTAGATGTCAGTGCTGGAAGGTCTAGTTAAGGCTACAAAGTCATTTGCTACCTGTTTGCAACTTGTTATCTTGCAGTCTTATCATGAAGACCAACTTGAAGTGAAACAATTGCGTAACACCTCCACCACCTCTGTCTTGTTACAGCAGGGATGAGTGTAAGGATTATTGCTTGTTAGCAAGCATTGTTTAAATACGCAACCTTCCACTTTCTCCAAGAACTTAAAGTGACTTTGTGCCAAACAGCACTTTTCCTTGAATCTGTTATATTGGAAGGAAAGGTCGTACAAATGAGGACTCCCAGAAAGTGAAATAGTAATCTTCTCCTCCACATTTTTCCACAATTGGTAAAGACAAAACTTGCCCACCACTTCATTACTTCTTTATGTTGTCAGACTTTTGACAAATCAGCATGGAGCTTCCAGGCAAATTGCACCCCTTATTTGCATGGAGTAAAAAATCCTCAACCTTTGACTCCTTCCTTTTCTCACACCGTGAGTCAATCCCACACTGCCTGCTTCCTCCTAATACCTTTAGACAGGATTTATTCATGTCCCAGTGAACATTAATATGAGCTGAAATGTTCCTTCACTGCACCTTGGCCAGTGGGTCTTCACCCGTAAGAGTTGTAAAGCTTTAAAGCTGCATAGCCAAAATATCACCACATAACTAAAGGTCTTGGTCCTCTTTTTATTAACACCTTTGAGTTCTGAGCAAGAGGTGTTTTGGATGTCTCTTTCTTCCCTGATCTTCCACTCATTTTTAAATTACATCTCTACCTCTCCTCCCAACTCGAGCAATCAAAACAGTGGCTTTCCACCATAATCATAACTCTACTGAAGTCTTTTCCCATGATTGGTTTGTTGTGGGTCAATTTCTGCAAGGATTTTTGTAATATGGCAAGACAGATATGGAGCCATTTTTTCAGAGTTTTAATGTCATCATCCATGGACAGTAATGACTTGTAGTGACTTTATTTTGCACAGCTCAACGTGATCTTAGTGTGTATTATCAGCTTTCAATCATTAGTTAGTTTGTGTCTTTGCTAGTAACCATACACACTCTAAAATGTGTACAACATCTTGTACACCCTCATTGGAAAGTTAATTTCAGGTGAACTGCGGTAACGAAACACAGAGATTATGTAACAAAGGGAATGAACAATAACGACCTATAAAATGAGTAAGATGCTTGACTGCACTGGTTACATAAACTGTACAGCATATATTTATATATTGTTCGGATTTGGCCTTAAACCTCACGCCCACACCATGCTGACATAAAAATGTAGGAGTTCTGTTTTTGAAAAATCACAGCTGACAGCGTCCTAATGTAGAAAAGAAAATGGACACGGTGAAGTATAATATATTCTATATTATAGTCTCTTTATATCCCTACAGTAATCAATAAATAAAATGCTCGGTCATATCATATGCTTGCCAGTGATGCCGACTTGGCGACTTTCTCACTAGATTTTGCGACTTTTGGAGCTAGAAGTGCTTGCTACATTCATTGGATAATTCTAAAAATCTAGTTTACCAGCCTACCTCAGCTTTAACCCTAAGCAAACCTGATTGGGCAACCTTGTGTTGCTGTAGCCTCTAATTAGTTTCAGTTGAATTTTAGTGTTTTTGTTTAGAACAGGAAGTGTGGATTTTTCTTGTCTTGTACAGTGCAATCGAGCCCATGAGTCTTTCAATGCAGTAGTGTACCAAAAGTATATGTACTGTATGTTTAAAACAGATCAATGTTTACTGTTGGTGCAAGACCCATGTCAAACAAAGTTACACACTTTTCAGACTTTGTATTCCGCCCACTCCAACCTTCCCCTCGGATGCTTTGTCAAAGTACAAAATGTCCGTCTTTGCTACATGGTGAGAACAGTTCTTCTCACAACAAGAGATAGTCGGGAAAGCAAAAACATTTTGCATTTAGCAATAATACGGTTACTTCCTTGTGATGGCACCTTCCAGCATATTGCATTAATATTACATTTGTGTGAATGGCTTATGTAATATCATATTTGTGAAAGGAACAGCTCCTTCCTATCTCCAGACCATGGTCAAGCCCTACACCCCCGCCCGACCACTTCGCTCTGCTGCCTCGGGGCGATTGGTTGCCCCGTCGCTCAGAGGTCCCTGCGGCCGATCGACCCGGTCACGGCTGTTTTCTGTCCTGCCCCACAGTGGTGGAATAAACTCCCCACTGACGTCAGGACAGCAGAGTCACTGCCCATCTTTCGGCGCAGGCTGAAAACTCACCTCTTCAAGAAGTACTACCCAGAGAGCCTTCCACTTAGCACTTATTGTATTGTATTAGCATTTATTGTATCCGTATTAGTTTGTTGCACTTATTGTATACGTATTAGTTTGTTTCTGCACTCTACTTTTGCTCTGGTTTTTGCTCTAGTTTATGCTCGTAGATGCTTGTGTAAACAAAGAGATGCACTTATGACTTCTGGTGAGAAGTAGTTCTCTTGAAAACCAATGTTGAATACACTTATTGTAAGTCGCTTTCGATAAAAGCGCCTGCTAAATGACTGTAATGTAATGTAATGTAATATTTCAAGTGTTAAAATCCATTTAGTTGATGCTCAAAGTGTCTCTGTTACAACACAGCATGTTATTCTCCTTATAATATGCATCCCCTTTGGTAAGCTGCAGTTAAAGGCAGCAACATGTTAAATCAACTTGATTGGATCTTTTTGTCTTGGATGCTGGTGATGATCTGTGCCTTTTTCGAGCTTTGGAGTTGAGACAGTGGCTCTTCCAGAAGAGAAAGAAGAAGCTTTGTAGTTAAAAAGCACGCTCTGATTCCAGGCCCACTGCCTCTCCTTCGTTCCTCATGAATACAATGACTCTGTCTGTCCTTTAGTGCTCCCAAGTCATGCTCCCTTGGAATAAGAGGGAGGAGAGGGCTTTTAGCTGCTGATAATCAGACCAGCCTGCTCTCCTTAATAAAGTGCTCTTTTGGGACATTACTCATTTTTAAGCACACCCTTTATGTGGAGGTAATCTAGCAAATAATACAAATTTTAATCACCAGCACGATCGCCAACATAGGTGCATAGGTGAATAAAAGAGAAGCGTGAAAAACCACGAGGGACTTGCTGGAAGCAGTGGGAGGTGGTAACAAAGCCTAAATCATAGGAACATTTGTATGCAGAGGCAAATGCTCTGCATTTTTAATAAGGTTAAAAATTCACGACAAAACACTTACCTTAGATTTTGAATTTCACACTAGTTCTCATGAGCAAAACCCAACTGCAAACTTACAATAAGGCTTATGTGGCTATACAATACAATTCATCTGAAAAAAATACAATGCAAGCAAATTCTGGAAAGAAACAGGAGTCATTACAGCACAAATGCATGCCAATGGATAAGTAGATGTATGTGTTTGTTATGGTTTGATTGTCTATATTGTAGTGTTAAATACATGGTGTCCTTCAAAGTGTCCTTCTGGAAGAACAGGAAGTCTGTGTGGGTGTGATGCTCTAAGGGCCTGTCTTTGACATTTAGCCCACGGAAGCTGTTCTGCTTATCCATCTGCCCAACTGCAAACCAAGGCAATTATTCAGGGGTCTTTTAAAATGTGAGGTGATAAGGATTGTGCATGTCACTGAACTCAATCACTCCTAATTCTATTACTATACAGTCTCTCGCCCTGTGTCTATCTCTCCTTCTCCGTCACTCTCCCTCATACTTACATGCTTACACTTTGATTAGGTTCATAAACCCTGAGTTATGCCTGGGAGGACTGTGACAGAAATTGTTGTCAGGGACCATATTTGCATTCCTCTATTACCATGCAGCAAGAATCTAAGAAAGATGGTATTAAACCCCCAGGACTGTCCTCAGACGTGGGGCCATGGTTGGGAGATAACCGCAACCGACTGCTCCAAAGATGAAATGACTCCACCTGAAATCTAAGCTTAGAATTCAATTTGTCAAGGATATAAGGCCCGCTAACTTCAAAAAGAAAGATCAATTAAAGAGACACTTCAAAGCCAAAATAACTGCATGACTAAGCAAATATTATACAGTGGTTTTTAGTGGCAGGTGCATGGATGTATTTCAGATCTGTGGTGGTCAAATGAAGACTGTAAGCTATGATCAATTCTGAAGGGTTTTATGTCTAATGTGGTTTATTCCTTGAAATAAATGGTATAATCTGCCTGGCACCACTGTTAATGTGTATTCACTGGCCCAATCCCAATGTTACCCCTGAACCCTGAACCCTCAACCCTCTGGGACTTAATTGGCGTCACTTGATTGAGTGTAGAAAGGTGCAGGGGCTCAAAATGGTATGAATAGCAATGGGACAACACTTTGCTTAGCTTTCATGTTACCTTAACCACTCTAAAACATATTATGCACTATTTTGGGTTTGTGACTTTTTATTTTACGTATTTTCTTTTCTTCACGACGAAGGCACTTAATGGACTGACTGCTTGAATGTCTTCCAGGCTCTTATCTTACAGACTGGACACGAGGTAATACTATTAAAATAATCACGTGACTTGTTTTTCTCAACACAGTATCATTAATAGTTGGGGTTGCTCCTTCTGTGTCTGTTTACCTTTATTTATTGATTTTCTTTTTTTTAGCACATCCGGGCTCCCCAGCTAACCCTGCATTTGATGTAACAACGCTATGAATTGTTGGTAATTCCCTCAGGCAAAGCAGGAACGTGTGCATAAAGGGCTCCATTTATGGAATTTTGTGATCCTCTGCCTTCATGTTGTGCCCGACAATTTGTTATTTTGAGAGACATATTTTGACAATTATTGGATGGATTCCCATGAATTTACTTGGATATTATTAGATATATAATATATTAATTCAGATATTATTTCCCGTCAACATGTCCGGCAATCCTCTACATTTTCATCAGGTCAACATTTGTATTTTTTTGCATACTAGAGATTTTACTTTTGTTTGTGTACTACATACTACATGCTACCTTTTGACCAGATCAGTACTGCTATTATATGCAGTTTGAAATACAGCCAGTGTCTAGCAGTATATTCTTAACAATTAATAAGGAACTATCTGTCAGCTTTTCCTGAATTAACAATAATTAGCAGTTCATTCTTTGATTTGTTGCTCACTGTTGTGTGAACAGTATAGGGAGCTGTGAAAGACCCACAGGTGGCTGTGAATCCCCTCCTGGATCTGCAAGTCTTTTCTTGAATAGTGAGGGGACTTTATGTGTCCGTGTAGGCTTACATTATCCATGCTTTTGCTCAGCCGAAGGATTGAAGATTAAATACTGCAAGTGGCCGAAGGCTAGATGAATCGTCCTCTGGGGCCAAACAAACTGTTATATTTAAGTCCAGAGGCTCAGTCAGATCAGGGGAGATTTATTCCTCTATCCTTCCAGGGTTTAACTCAGGGGGCCACCTTCAAAACCAGCAATAAATCAACACTGCTCCTCATCTGTAAACCTTTGTTTCTTTGGGCTCCTTCATATAATTCTTTATCTATTGTTTTGTATTGAGTCTTCAGGGTAGTGGGAATATCAAGAATCAGACAAATGCTCCCCAAATCATTCAGTGCACGCACGCACACACACACACACACACACACACACACACACACACACACACACAC
>NW_022280050.1:1204652-1219905 GCF_004355925.1 Anarrhichthys ocellatus
CACACACACACACACACACACACACACACACACACACACACACACACTCACTCACTCACTCACTCACTCACTCACTCTCTCAATCACTCTCTTAGTACAATATAAAATGTCATCCACATTTTAGAAATAACACATAACTTGTAATGCAATGTCTTGATCCCTATGGGGCACCTTAACATGGCCTGCAGGTTTAAGACAATAGTGCAGAAGCAGAAATTCAAAAGCAGCAGTCAGTGACAGCCTCAAATTCACACATACAACAAACGTGATTACTTACATGTATTATGCTTTGTCTGCCAGCATGTTTGAGAATGCTCAGATTCAGCTCAATATAGCCACTTTCCTTCAATGTAAAATTCAATTCACCTTGGTGCTGGGACAGCAAAAAAGTCACCCTCTTTAGAGATATGGCAGATGCAAAATAATGAGATGACAATCTGTCCAGCATTCCAGCATTTGTTTGTTCCTAGCGATTTATCTCAGTCTGTTTCTTGATTTTGATTGTAGCCTGCTTCTTTTGTTTTGCCTTATTCTTAGTGAGTTCTTTAGTTCTTTTTTGTATGCAGCGTGACTATTCCCCTGATTGCCTGTTTTGTCTTTTGTGACTCAAAAATTTGGGATTTTCACTTCATTCTCGTGTGATCCTTGCAATTGAGTCTTTTGTCTGATCATCACATTATGGTAGCCAACCACAATAATGTGTAAAGTCATTGCTGTAGAATTACCTTGAAAAACTGTATGGGGAGATAAACACCATGGAAACTAATTACACATAAATAAGTCAGGGTTTGTTAGGGGCTCAACTAAGGCTCAGACGGTATTTAACAGGGGTTTGTGGTGGGTGTGGTAACGGCTTGATGAAACCCATACCTTAATTATGTGTTGGAAGGTTGAGGTTACCTGCTGTTAAAAAAAGAACTCATAAATCCATGAAAAGCTTAATAATCTGGGTAAGATATAGCTTTTACCTCTACATTGTCATCTTAATGATTGGAATTCTTACAGAAGGTTACCAGGAAGTCAGACTTTTTTTTAAGATTCAAGTCTTTATAGATAATAAGAAAAGCACTGGGATGAAACCCACGAGATTTAAGACTATGAGATGAATAAGCATATTGGTATTTTGAGATGGGGTGATATTGCTTTACACTGCTTTACTACAAATGCAAGGTGAGACACTGCAAAAGGAGGTGTTCCCCTTCTTCTGCAGAGTTATTTCATCAGCTTGTCAGAACTAAAATACTGCACTGTCCACTGGGAGAACTGGAGGAACTCCCAGTGGCTTGGCCAGCTGATTGGCACAGATTGTCAAAGATGAAAACAACACAGGGCAGCTACAGGTACGGAGAACTATGTACACCGTCAGCCTTTCTGCCTGCTTTTAACCTGATGGTATGATCCCTGCCTGTTGTCACACATAATTGGTCGCATGCACTTTGGGATGAACACCAGGAGTACATGTGGCCTAGCAGTGTGGAGAAAAGGCAGTGCAGGCAAAAGATAAAGGTGCAGAGGGCATTAAAAGGAGAAATGGACTGCAAAGAAGTGCAGCTAAATGCTGCCGAATTACAGATATGCTCATAAGTAAGGGATTTAATTATTTGGTTAAAAAAAAAAATACTATAGTTGAGACTCAGAAATTAAATGTAAGTTTTATTCCTGAAGCCTTGATTATAGAAGTCTTTGGTTAGTGTCAGTTCCTGGCCCAGATGTACAACCGTAACCAGCGGATGATGCGTTGGGCCCTGCTGGTGCAACAGTTTAATATCGAAATCAAGCACAATGGGGCAGAACATGTGGTGGCTGATGCTTTGTACCGTGGGTGAGATTTTTTTTTTGTTTTCATGTCATGTAAATTAGAGTATGGTGTAATAATGGGGGTTGGTTGTGGCCAAACTGTGGTTCGGTCTTATGAGAGGGAGTGTTACGTGCCGTGTTGTCTCTCTGCTCTCTCTCTATCCAACCCCCAGTGTCCATTCAGATGCCACCCTTTTTTCCCTACCTGGCAGCTGACAACCCTGTGGGCCAGGTAGCAGAGTTCAAGCTGTGTGTGTGTTGGTGTGTTGATTGCCTCCATTCAAGGGTGTATGCTAGTCTGACCCACTAGTGTGGTGTTTTGAGTTCCATTATTACTGCTGTTGGTTAGTGTCACTTTCATTTTAAGAAAGTCGTTATATAGTCCCATAGACCTTAATCGGGGGAATGTAACAGAAGTGCAATGGACTAACTGATTCAAATTATAAATAATAAACCCCAAAAATATGTTAATGGTATTGACAGCAAACAGAACAAATATATATATTTTTAAATGGTTTCTGGTCTGTTGTGAATGTTTGGAGATTGGGCTGAATTGATGTTAAGAGTCTTGTTATTATTGCCCATGAATATTATCCCAGTTCAGCACTGTTGCAGGTACCGAAACCTGAGCTGAGAGTTAACCAAAACAGTAAAGTTGTGGACCGGACAGCGTCAATGAGCTGAAACAATGAGCTGAAACAATGAGCTGAAATCGGCTGTAAAGCTTTGTAAAACAAAGGGGAGCTGCAGATTCAGTTGATAATTATCTAATGGCTATAGTCACTACTAGTGACCCCTTTCACACCGTCTTCATTTTGTTAAAGATTCAGATGAAATGGCAGGACAATGGTTTTTAGTTAAGCTTATCTGTTGTCTTTCCTGGAATAACACAATAAAACTAATACATAATAATATTCCTGCATAGCCACCACTTGATGTCAGAGTGAAAATTTGATTATGTTAGAATTGTTGACAGTTTGTGGGACTTAGCTTGGGAACCGGAGGGTCACTGGTTCAAGTTGCAAGAGAGGTGCTAGTTAAAATGCTCCATAGGGCACCATAGGATGAATTACCCTGTGCTAAGACCCCTCTGAAAATGCATATGTGTGATGTGGTATATCTATAGGAGGGATATGCAAAGAGACATTTCAACATTTCTTGTCTGAATTTGCCCTGTTTTGATGGACGAAAAAAGCATCTTCTGTGATGCCCATAATGGTAACATCAGAGTGATGGGGGAATTATAGGTTGTCTTTGCAATCATGCTGATTCAAGGCAGCACATTTTTTCTGTTAAAACCTTTTGTGTACAATATGAATGTCATTCTAAGTGCAATAAAGCAGGAAGGGTCTGCAGGCTCGGGCAGTCAAAGATGACTCAAGTAACAAATCCCGAATGTAATTAGCTTTTAATCCATCCGACATGCCCTTTGAAATGACTGCAGCCTTCGGATCCTGACAGGTGTGATTAGTAATAAATTGAACGAACTGTAGATGTGCCCCCACGGTTTTCAATAAATAGAAGCAAATTTAGCATTTGACATTACAAAAGCTTTGTTCAAATGGATTTGTCTTAAAGCTCCTTTTAGAGTAATATTGGATGGATTTGTAACATCAAAGTTCCAGTTAATTTGACTGAAATGCCATTACTGTACAAAAAAAGCATCTTGCATTATATCTGCTGGCAGGATCTTGTGCTGCTTGTCAGTAAAACCATTACGTGCAGTAATGTAATGACACTAACGGTGATTTGCCTCGAGATGAAGTACAAATATGTCGGCCCTGGCTCTCCTCCACAATTTCACTTCACCACAAAATGTTACCTTGAGATAAAGGCCTGAAACCGTGGCATTAAAATGAGGAATCAATCAACAACCCTGACAAATAATATTGCCTCTTCTTGGCAGAAGACCCGTTGTTGCTTCGACCCCAAACCAAACCACAATGATCAATCATCTATATGTGCTGCTGGACAAGTCACTAGCCAGAAGTGTCGACCTGAATTCCCAACAAAGAGCAATAAGGGAGATGCTTTGATATTTTCATTGATAATTAGATGGTTATTAAATGCATACTCTTCCATCTCCTTTAATCAGTATTAGGAAAAAGCACCTACAACTGTAAATGTCCATGACATGTCACGTGGGAAACAAACGTGCTTTTGAAACACAGTGGATCTTATCATCACCCTACGTTTGGCAGGCATTACACAAATAAAAAATAATAATTTTCATCATTTGGCTCACAACAAATGTGTATTGATTTAGATCCAGCACACAGGGTTTGGACAGATGGTCTCTTAACAGTACAAATAGTAGGATTAAAATGGTCCATATGTATTCTGCCAGTACCCACCACAACACCCACATAGAAAGAATTTTCACTTTGTAACCAAACATGTTTTTGAATACAAGACAGAAACTGAAGGTTATGACATATGTAGCCAAAACAACCATGAATGATCTTCAGGAGAATTTTCCATTTGTAAAATTTGACAAAGTGGCAGGAGGAAGCTTTCCAAATTTCTCTGACCTCAGAGGGTGGAAAATTGCCCAGCTGACACACAAGCGCTGAGGTTTCATTTCATGATCTCGTGATTACCGCCAAGCTGTCTCCCAAAATCATTTTCCTTTGCTCTTCCTTGTAAACTCTGTATTTCTGCTTTGCAGCTGCACACAATTATCTGTTTCACATATTGCAGAATTACAACTCATGCGGAGGGCAATTCTTTTATAAGTAGTCGAAGAAACCGGGTTTCCAAAATGCAGTGAAAATAAGGGAAAATGTTTATACAGATTGTTGATAAGGTACAGTTTAACTGAGAGTAAAGTGACTCATAACTTGACCATCCCATATTTCTTGGTGTGCATAAATCAGTTTCAGCAAGTGGTTGGAGATGTAATGTGGGAGTCCTGTGAGGTTATATGCAAATTTGGCAATGCCAGCCAAATGAGTTAAAAGGGCATTTCATAGAGATGATATTCAAGGTGCGCAAAAGAATATTGAAATGGGACCAAGAACTCAATAAACCATGAAAATGCAGTACGTGTATACAGTTTTGAGAGTCTTTAGAATGGGGGCAAGTTATTGACATTGTAGACAATATAAAGCCATTGTAAAGCTTTGTGATATTGTGCATAACACAACATTGATCGGCATTGATATCTTTTGTCATATGCCTTTGTGGGCATATATAATTGGGTAGCTGAAGAAACAGATTTTTCACCTGAGGAGTTGGTGGAGACCAAAAGACAGAGCTAAAAGGAGAGTATATACTGGATTTACATTTGTCAGGTGAATGAATAGTAATATTACTCTGTATCTGCTGGATGTTCAACTATCCGCCAACAAGTTTGCTATATCAATGATGCCACTATGTTTTTAAATGAAAGAAATCCACAAATTGAATTATTTTCTGTATACTAAATGCAAGGTGGGAATTTTATTTTTCAAGGTCTAAGATATGTCTGTGATTGCCAAAAAGATTGAAGTTTATTTGTTGTACGGTATTGGATTAAAGAATCTCACCTGTTAATTTATTGTTAATGTAAAATGCCCATTATTTGTATAAAAGTTTTTTACCTTCTAATATCCTATTACCTTAATTTGCTCTACAAATAAAGCAAGAATGCCTGATCACTTTGTATAACAGCCACGAGAGCCACTTGCTCTCATGGTCGCATAGACTTGTATGTAGGCGAAGAAGTACACCTCTACAAAGATGCAAACACCCTTTTATGCTGTAATGGCCATGGTATCATAAACATTGTTGTTTTAATGAGTTTCATTGGGGACACTTTTGACCTTAAGGAGCTGAGAGTGTGTGTTTTGGCTACCCAGTTTATTATATAGACTTATTAGAGGAACTGATGTTTAACTTCCAAAATAAAAAAAAGACCTCACAACCTTGCCAAACTTCATGCCTTATGCACAAACACAGACAAAACGATCAAAAAATGAGACGCAAAAATGTCCCTTGTGAGGCACAAGAGTTGATGCTGCTTATTAATAAATAGCTGCTATAGTAGTCCAAGTGGCCCTCGTGTTGCCATTGTTTCTTGGTGCGTGCCTCTTGCAGAACCTTCATTATTCTGCTAGCAGCTATTCAATTAATTTGTGTGCAAAAACAACATTACACCACAAATACATTGAGAATAAAATTTGCAATGAAATTGATAGTCACTGCCAATAAACCAACCCCAAAAAGTCTCTGAGCGACTGACTTTATTGACTTTGAGAATATTGTTTTTGTCTGTATTGCTCCATCTCAATAAGCTCTAGTTTAGCTCTATGAAGACAATGACCTGTATTCCCACAGGCCAATCGTCAGTGTGCTGGTGCACATTTACTGACAACTTAACATCTCCAGAGACTTTTTGCTTAATGGTAAAAAAAAGTCTCCATTCTCATTTATCTTGTTGTAGCACTGACATATTCTCACTAAATTGTTCAAGATCACAGGACTAATAGGGATCCTGCAGACCATTTACAGAATCAGCCAGAAACTCCCTCATTATTTCTTCATCTTATTGAACTCACATTCACTTTGCAGTCAAATTTGATTTGTTGCAGTAACATTGAGAATATATAGGTCTAACTATCACACGTTGAATTTAATTGTATTCAAACTAATTGTATTGTAAGGAAAGAATGAAAACCGTCTTGTTCTGCAGGGAGCAAAAATCAATTCTACGGCCTGTCAATGTTAGGTAATTGGTGATGATGAGCTACCTCCCTGTGACTTACAATACACACAGTCCTCATTTAAATGCAGCCAGAGCAAAATGCAGCCAACCACATCAATCTTCAAAATGAAGTGCTCCTTTTCTTTGCCAAACATGCACCACTACACATAATCTCCTTATATACTGCAAGTATATAAGGAAACAGGTCGTCTGTGTGTGCGTGTGTGTGCGTGTGTGTGTTGTCTTTTGCCGCCAGCAAAAAGGCTACGCTTCACTTCAGAGATTCACAGGTGCTGTTTTTCTAAAACACCGGACCCATTCCCTTGCCTTTCCAAGACTCCCACTTCTATACCCCAGACTCTCTAATATCCTAAGGATGGCTCGGAGCAGTTAAATCAGTCATGTGTTACTGATCCTGGTCCATGAACACACAACTGCTGTCAGAAAAAAGATGCACAAAAGAGATGAGTGGGAGATCAGGCTCTAACAAAACTGTGGAGATCTGGATAATTCATGTGTTATGCACCCATGATCTCCAGTAAGACACACTAATGGGGAAGTAAGTAAAGTAATTTGCATGTGTTTTGGGATTATGTTTGGGTTCACTTGGATTCAATTGAATACAAGTTCACCACTGAGGGCCCTAGTTTTGCGACTCGAGGCCAAAACACAAAACTCATTTAAATGTGCAGTGCAGAGTTGTTTTCATACCTACATTGTTATTTATTTAAAACATCTCATAGCTAGCCTTTATTTGCCCTGTGTAAATGAAGCTCTATTTACACTCCTATTCAAGTCGTGAAGACGGAAGGTGACTAATAAATCAGAATTACATCTCTGAGCCAATTCCAATATAAATCTGCCCTATGAAACCAACACCCTGTGGCGTAACGTGTTTCACTGATGCCTGGCTTCCACAGGATGTTACCACTACTGCCAATTAAAGGTCTCACATCAGCATGAGATATATGATACAACATGTGGTGGTATGACTTTTCCAAAGTCCAGCTGCAGTGAAAGATGAATACAGAAAGGCTTAAGGTTTTGATATGATTCAATCCCACCTGATGCAAGTCTGTGTATTGTTGTTCAGCGGATGTTGCAATTACAATGACAGTCAATTATTTATTTTAGACATGAAAAGTATGAATTTTACTGCTTCACGGATAAAAATATATCCAGGAAGCCTTGTGGATCATTACCAATGACTCATTTCCACTCAATTTCAAGTGTCTTATAAACCATACCAGCTGTACAGCAGGTGGACACATTAACATACATACATACACTTTACCAACATATAATGGTTATAGACCAAATACCCTTGAAGAGTTTTTGTGACTGTGGCAGAGTGCTGATAACCATGAAGTTGAGGCCATACAGAATGTTGTGATATTGATCTGCATGCGGCATTTTCAATAGTCTTTGTGCAGCTCTAAAGGGCATTGGACAAAAAATATATTTTGTTATTAGTTGCTGCTAATGTTGTGTTCAGTCTCTGCAGGTTGCAAGTGGAGTTTTATAAATACAATGTAATACTTCTTTTTATTAAATTTTGCCTCATACAAACAGACAGACTTTTCTAAGCTTAGATATTTAACCTTTTAAATACAGATACCAATCTATATTGTTTACCCTTACAACAGTAGACTTACGCAGAATAAACATTATGCTTCATCCCTGTTGTGCAATCTTGTTTAGACTCTACCATGTTGGATTGTCTGTCCTTTTTCCTGTTTGCAATTTCCAGGCTAGTGGGATGGGTTCCAAGTAAACACCTATGTCTGTTTTATTTCTCTGTTAAGCTTATTTGTCCTTGTACACAGAGAGACAGAGAGAGAGAGAGAGAGAGAGAGAGAGAGAGAGAGAGAGAGAGAGAGAGAGAGACCTGGGCATTGCAGTTACTGTATGTGGCAACCCTGAGCAACCCTTACAAAGAGAAAACTACGTGATAGAACTACAAAAGACAAATGCAACATATTCAGCAACAAAAGTACGCTCTGATAGCGCTTGATCTTGTTTTAAATAAGCAAGCTCACAGTAGTTGTAATAAGGGAGAAGATGATCCTTGCCACTTTACGTGAAACTATTCATGTTTTACAACGGGCTTTTTTCTCTGTTTCTATTTTATAAGAGTCACTTAGAAGCCTGTCAGATAATACTGTCTATAATTTTAGGAATAGTTTATGTCACATGAATTTAGGTCTCCCTTTTTAACTTGGCTCCCTCCTGCATTGCCAGAACCCATCGAATATCCAATCCATCACTAAAAAAACGTGTAGTTGCCAGTATTCTCAGGATAATTAGATTGAGGGGCTTGTAGACATTAACAAATGTGCATGATTTATTTTAAATGGATCTGTAGTGACTTCCTCTTGGTCATTTAGCACTAATGGCAGTTTTTGAGGTATAGCCTCTTACTGTAATACACAATGCTAGAACTTTTGTTTGTTTGAGCCTAATTAACTGTGCCAAATTGTTCAAATGTAAAGCTCCTCATGTTCCGCAACAAGCACAAACAGTAAACGACTTGTATTTGATTAGCTGGGAATACATCCCTTTCCTCGTTGCTGCAATATAACATATTCTCAACTGACCACAGTCTAAATGAATCTTTCCGTCTGCCCCGTGAAGCGTTGGCCCTCTGTGTGTCTTCACCTGACATTGTTTATGTGTAACAATAATGTTGAAGCTCATCATTGCTCTAATTAAAACAAGTAATCTAATTAAAATTGATTTGGCTCATCTGAGATTTGAGTTTTGAGATTATTTAGATCTCAGCTCGCTGTGGTTGCACAGCTGGAAGTCAGCTCTGTAGGGTCTGATGAGATTTGTTTCATTTGAAAACTGGGTGCCACAATAATGTGCATCAAAGTGTTCACAGTGTCATTAACCCTGCTGCAGGCATTAGTGCTGTGATGATCATAATTTCTATGTATGAAACGCGACACATTCTGCTACGGTCATCCAACGAGCAAACTCCATGAAAGCAGTGTTTTTCTGGACTCTGGCTTTTACACTGGCGTCAACACATCAGGGGTACCTTGGAAAACTGATTGCAATTGCCAAACAACATGCAACCGAACGACAAAATGAGAATGAAGCATGTGTTTAAAATATGTTCTGAGATTGTGCAGTAAGTAGCGTGTTCGCTACAGTACAGAAACTGTTGGCCGTATTTTGAAGTTGGCTGTTTCTACCACTAAACCCTAACCTTAAAGACTTTATCTATAGACTTTTAATGGCTTTCATTTGTCACGGATGAACACAATGTGTTCCTGATTAAAGCGTATTGCTTCCTCTGTCTCACACAACTCTCAACAAAGGCCCAGCAGTGAAAAAAAAAGAAAAAAAGCTATTGATTTGGTTGGTAGGAGGTTTGAGCTCCAACTGAAATTGGGCATTAAAATGACACAGTCCATTGCTCCCACTCGCAGTATTCCTCCTCATGTCAAAGGAGACTGTTGGACTGATGCTTACCGGCAGATACTTCCCTCATCCAGTCCCCCACTGCTCCCATATCCCATACAGAAACCAGAGAAAGATTTAAAAAATGTTTTGGGAAATCACAACATTTAATTAAACTCTTGTTGACTTGTGTATAGTGTTATCACTTCAATGACAATTAGGTGAAAGTTATGAAACACGAGTTATCACACAAATTAAATGACAGTACAAGATAAATGATAGGGCAGGTTGCCCCCCCCCCCCCCCAAAAAAAATGTTTTAATTAGTTTTGTTGAAATGAGCTTGCCTGTCTTCTGCACTGTCTGCCGTTCGCTACATCTGTCTGTTCCCCTCTTGGCTATGACTACAGTTTAGCCATCAGTCGTCCCTTCCTGAGTGAGACTGCTCATGCAAAGAGAGACACTTTCTTTAGAAATAGCAGCTTTAAGGAAAGTTAGTATTTGGCTGGAAGCTATTTAACCTGAAAGGAGTTAGATGTCTTTTTGGGCACTAAAACCCCGGCACCCAACCCCCCCCCCCCTCCCATTATTTCCTCCCAGGATGAGGTCAGCGCCCTATCGATATGTTTTGTATTCTTGTAATACCAGTGCTTTTGTTTATCTCACACCGCACAGAAACCTAATTTATTTTGCTTTCCTGGTGATGAATTATGTTTATAAGAATGTGTGGAGATAATCTATTATCTGGCTGTTTTCAATTCAATACAGAAAAAGAGAAAAGTTGACCTCTTGTCCTTTCGGGCACAATAATAAGCATTTAGCGGCTCATAATAGAATACAAACTCACACAGGCACTCACAGACAATATACAAACAGCCCTATTCGATTTTTCACAAGTGTTCTCTGAAGGTTTTAGCGAAGTTGAACAACGAAATACAAAGTGAGCCTTTTAAAGCCATTTGCAAGGCCCTTAACTCATGTAGTTTTTCACATTTGTGGTCTGCAGCATGTTTTGGAATTGGCCTTAACAGCAGCGCTGAACCTGTCAACATGCACTCAGAAGTCTCTTTCTTGTCAAGTCTAACTCTCCCAAGATGCTAACAGAGAAAGATTTTGAGGTTGGATCGAAAAAGAGAGAGCATGCAAATTCATTCTGCACAGTCGAATTGATGTCAAACCCCTCGACGGCCTGCCATGGAACAGATGGTATTGCAATATCAGGACAGCACTATTAACAGATCCATTCATTTTGCGCCTGTGTTGGGAGAGTAGCACGTCACTGCAGAGGGGTTTACTGAGCCAAAATTGTCAGATGGCCACTCCACCTTTCATGTGAAAAGGGAGTTGTTTTTTGCAGAAAAGACAGCATACACAACGATACAGTCTGTGTTCTGCCATTGCCAAGTGGCATATTGTCACTTTTTGTCTCATGTTGTCTTTTGATAATCATTGAGAGCATGATGTAGAAACCAGATGCACAATCTATTAAAATAATGTAAGAGACCACATGCCCCCATCCAGGTTTTGTAAGACTCTTTTGCAGGAAGTTTGTCTACTCTGCATTCAGACACTGTCCAGACTCAAGAACAACTTTGCAGCTCCCACTTAAGGACTTGTGAATTATATCCTGTTGGAGAAGAAAGGCGAAGTTAAGTGCTGCATGAATATTTCACATCCCCATTGTCTAATTGCACTTAATTAGTGTGATTAAGAATTTAAATGTTGCTTCTATAGTGAATCTAGAGACGAGGTGGTAGCTGTCATCTGTGTTGATAATATAACAAAAAGATTATTTGTGATCAAAAGGCGTCTATGCATTTGCATTTAAAGGTCACCCATTGGAAAATTAAGTTCATAAGAAGGCCGGTAGGGAGAGTGAGAACAATCTTCAAGATTGCAGTAATTCAAATTGCTCCTCGGTACTCTTGCCCACACATTTCTCCAAATGTAGTTAAATGTCAAACTTATATTAATCAAATGCTCACATCCTGGAGACATCTTGGACTCACTCTCCTCGTCAATAGGGACTGCCAACAAAAACTTAAGTATTACTTCTTTTAAAGGGCATCTGCTAAGTAAGTGTTACCATATGTCGTGTGAGAATTCATTTTTCTTCATGAGTTTTTGGGATGATCCTGCTTTAATTTAGAATCTAGAAGAATGCTGAAAAAACTGATAAGGTTCTTTTGAATGAATCAAAGAAACACAGTTAAAAGGATTTAGTTAAAAAGGGAATTCATATGTTATACTACCAGGCGCTAAATGAGATGAGGATTAATATCTGTATGGTAAATTCAATTTAGGAATGTTTGTAGGGATGTACAGTCAGGTAGACAAGTAACCAATTCATTTATATTTCTGTAAAGGCTTTTGTTTTATCAAAAATGGTTGAAATGGTAAACACGATTTAGTTTTTTTATTCAAGGACTGGAATTAACAAAGACAGCTATTTAGTTTGCTGGTGAATGATGATCAGAACAGTTATTTGAATGATGCTTCCAGGGAAACAGAATTTTAGGAAATATATTTAGAACAGCAAAGACACCCTCGCCGCGCAGTCTAGAATGATGAATACTGACTTCAAAACCTCAGGGGACACAGGTGCTACATTTCATTTCGCACAAAGACCAGTGTGGAGTTGACATCATTTTCTTTGGAAAGATTAAAACTGGCTGACAATTTTTTTTTTAACTTTCAATGTCACAATCACTATCCCTTCATCTTAACTTGTTAGGTAGTTGCAAGTTTGAGGACATTTGGGATAATTATCAGAATAACATTGCTGTCATATGCACATAGACTGTACATCAGGCTACAAAAAACTCCTTTTTAAATCTTATATAGTTCGATAAATGATACACCTCAATTTAAACATAGAAACATCTGGCAATAGAGATGTAACCTAAGCTATGTGCCAGCCTTGGCCACTGCCCCTTTAAACCAAACCTATAACTGATTTGGACATCCTTTTGTACAATCTTACATGTTTTTTTTCTGTTGCTGCAACCCGAAATGTTGTGTTTCTGCAGAACTGAACTGACGAGATGGAGCAGAGTAACATGTGAGCCCCTGAATTCTTCCGTCCAGTCAATTAGCCCACCCCACACTGAGTGTTAAATGATGTGAGATCTGCGTCAGAGTTGTTACGTGCAAGATCACCATCCAGTCTATTTTTGCAGTAACGTTTTTTCTTTATTGACTGTAAGTCGTTTATAAACAGCCCAGGCAGTTTATAAGAAGACGCCTCAATACCTGCAGCTATCTCTGATAAAAGCAAATATAGGTTAATGCTCACAAATAAAAATAATCACCACACAGTAGTAGAAGGACAAGATAAACCCATCTGCTCTCCAAGGCTGACGCAGACATAAGTAGCTGTCCATGGTGCATTTCAGCACCATGGACAGCTACTCCTATTGGACAAAGCAGAGAAATATAGAAAATGTACAAACAGACACAGTGCCTTCACAGAGAAGCATGCAGTTTGCACACAGGCTGATAATTGTAGGAAGTTGTTCCATAAAATGTTGGCTAATGTAAGCCTACTGCTCAAGACTTCATTACAATTATCAATTTAAAGGAAACTACAGTGTAATGTTTGCTTAGCTAATCATTGAAGCAACAACCAATGTATCTGTCACATGCCTTTATAGGCTTTACAAATACAGGATATTTCAATATTTTAAGAATAATAAACCACTGAATATTTGAAAGATTTACAAGAAACACAAAGTTATAATAGAAATACAAATTGGCACCTTGGTGATATAATTTGTTTCTTTTACTAACTTTAAGAAATTGTGACCTTTTGAGTTTTTTTGTTGATTGTGTGGATAGCGGACGTCTTTATGGGTTACCGTGGCTTCCCTTCTCTTAGACATAATTCTCTTAGCCAACTTTCTCAAACTCAACAGCGACAAATCTGAAATTCTCATCATCGGCCCCAAATCACTAAACAAATCCCGCCACAACTTCTCCCGCTGCATCGATGGCACCACTGTTCCTGCTTCCACACATGTCCGTAACCTTGTTATCATTTTTGATTCAACCCTCTCCTTCCAACGCCACGTCAATCACATCACTAAAACCGCCTTCTTTCATCTTGAAAACCCGTCTCCGCCCCTTCCTCTCCTCCACAGCCGCTGAAACACTTATCCACACCTTCATCACCTCTCGACTGGACTACTGCAACAGCATCCTTTACGGCACATCCACCAAAATCATCCACAAACTACAATACATCCAGAACTCAGCTGCCCGTCTGCTCTCCCACTCCCGCACCAGAGATCACATCACCCCAGTCCTTCAAAACCTCCACTGGCTCCCCATACAGCAAAGAATCCAGTTGAAGATTCTCCTCATCACATACAAAGCCCTTCACAACGTCTCCCCTTCATCCCTTTCGGACCTCCTGCACCAACACACTCCCAACCGCAACCTCAGATCCGCGGACGGCAACCTCCTATCCCTTCCTTCTCTGTCAAAGCACCGTTGTGTAAGTAAGTAAGTAAAATTATCTCTCTTTACTCGAGCGAGAAGTCAACTACACCAAAGACTGAGTCTTCAGGTGCACTCAACATCAAGAAAAGGTTTCAATTTGTCAAGGATTAAGGTAATCAGCTATTCCAGTAACAAAGTGTGTGTTGCTAGGTCCATCTTGTGCGCATTGTCTAGTGTGCACAGCAAGTGACAATCTCGGGTGCTGAAAAATGAAGCCAACGCAGAAGTACCAAAAAACGGCAGTTTGTCAAACACTTGGGGCTGGCTCCAAAAGAGAGTCAATCCCCCCTGGAAAAGGCCCAAGTTTACAGCAGAAACAAACATGTTTCTAGACTGGTGCAAAAAACACTTTTGGTCTCTTAAGCTAATATCCTGGTCCATGGGCCCATGGGTCCTTGGGTCAAGAGATGGGTTCAGTGAAGCATGTGGCAAGGCAGGACTGAGCATTTTGAAGCCAAACATATAATGAGATGATTTTGATTCCAATCAAACCAACCCCTCCAGTGAATTGGTTAATGCACAGTCATGACTATGTTAACACAGTCCACAGTGCCAGAAATGAGTTTCTTAACTTGTTTGGCAGGAACGTATACTCAGGGGCTTTGCAGAAACAAGTTCTGTGTAATTCAGGCATCCTTATTGAATGTTTTATACCCATTGGCCCATGAACAAGGACTTTGTACAATTTGTTTTTATTCCAACTTTGATAAAACATTGTTAACTGTGAACCGCGCATGAATCCAAACTGAACTAAAAGCTGATTTTATTGTTAGGTTTTGTATTGCTTGACTGTAACTGGAAGTCTGTATGGTTGTTTCTACTTGATTCCACTTTGCTGTTCCGGAAGAAAAAACACATCAAGTGA
>NW_022280050.1:1219915-1226711 GCF_004355925.1 Anarrhichthys ocellatus
GTGAAGCATCCAGCACCTAAACATCTAGAAATTCACTAAGAAGTTTTTTTTTACCAAACTGATCCAATAGAGTAAACACAATTTCACATTTTATTCTGGCTGACGCAGTTCAAGTTGTGCTCATAATACAGCAACCGCTTGAAGGAACAGTAATTCATAATGGCTGCTCTGTTGTATTCAGTGTGGTCTGAGATGATGGTGATGTAGGCTGCCTTTCACTATCACTTCATTTAGAAGGGAATCGAGATCAGAAGCAGGGGGTGGCTCATTCTCATCCCACCCAAGTGAGATTAAAAAATGTTGAATCTCAACAGAGCCACGTTCTCTGGGGATGAATCCCAGCGGAAGAAGCTCATTCCCCAGAGTGGCTGGATGGTAACCTTGCCCTTTGAAAAGCTATCATGAGCTGTCTCTGCTCTCAATCAGTACACATCCACACTGCTGGCTGACTCCTGCTCTCTGGATTCTCTGCCTCCGCGATGGGAGTCAGCACCAATACAGTATCCAGCATGCTTTGAGAGAAGGCCCACTTTATCTCAAATCAAAAGAAATTGAAATTTTAAGGAAATTCAAATAAGTAAAAGGCCACAAAGGATTTCATTATTTCTGCTTTGTCCTGAACAACTCTATATTTGCTAATTTCTTGATAGTAAAGTTTTATACAGCTAAACTAATTTGCTAAATTGTCCAATTTGCTAATACTGATATGTTTGCTTTGTTTGGTAAAAATGTCTCTTCAAAGGGCACTTCTGGATATTGTGGGGGGTATCATATTCTAATGACATGGAAATGACTAATGATGTACATTTTTGTTCAATACACATGCTCCCTTTACGTAATATCATCATGGAATATAAAATGAATTTCCATAGTTATGATGATGATACACAGCTGCATATTTGGCTCGAGCATGAGGATGCCAACGCCCTGTGTTCCCCGAGTACTGAGATGGCAGCACTTAGAAATGAGATGAGCAATCACTTCTTGAAACTAACCGAAGTGAAATACTCTTAGCTGTCCCGGAAACTAAAAGAGATCTATTGTATCGTAAACTTGTGCATTTAGCTCCCGAGATAAAATCCAAAGTAACATACCTGGGAATTGTTCCAGATTTAGAGTTGAATTCACATATAAACTGTCAAAAATATGTAATAATATAGTAGTAGGATGTCATGAAATATGCCATAGCGTATGTCATAAATAATTGTATTGTAAAGTATAGCATCTCGTAATATTTCAAAGTTTAGTATGTCATACAAAAATGTATATAAAAAGTTACAGTAAAGTTTGCAATAAAAAGACCAGCTAAGGCTGTTCCTAGGATAACTGGATCCTCTGTTTATTAGCATCCACAGCATCAGTTCAAAAGAACCGATGAGAAAACCGTACAGCTGGAGCAGTAATTCAGGGTCTTTTATTTCTGGCCTGTCTGTCAATATCCACACCTGTCACTGGGGGCTGCAACATCTGTTAAATAGCATTTTCTGTTGCCTGAGTATTAACCAATTTCATTTAAATTCAGTAACTTCATTCATGCCCAGCGGGGCTATTTAAAAAGCCACAGAGCACAATGTCTGGGTCATTGGCCATAGATGATCTTTCCAATTGAATAAATGTAAATCTGTTATTTTCTTTTACTGCAAATAACCCAACGATCATATTTAATCAGCCAAAGTGGAGATTAATTTTCATTTTTGATTTTTTTTAAACGCAATATTTTTTTTCCCTGTATAGAGTTCAGCCTAATATAGTGACTGGTTTCCCTGAGCTGCTAGTATTATTTAGATTTTTATTTTCCATAGCTGTACTAAATAACTTAAATTATGTATTAGGAGATACTTTCCTAGAAATAAAACTATATTCTGTATTCACAGCAAGAGTTCATGCAAGGTGCACTGCACAGTATGCAAAATAATAGAGAGATAACATCCGGACTTCAAAGTCATGCATAGAGCCTAATTTAAGCAGACACTGCAAAAGATCTGTGAGCCGAGGTGTTTTACAGTTAGTATGTAGTTTGAATGAATCTACTCTGCAATAAAGAGAAGTGATCTGTCATTACAATCTAGACAGAGAAATTTAGCCTCTTGTTGGAAAAGTGAAATTCAATTTTCTCAGCAAGTAAATTGTCAGTGTTGGGCTGAGGCATACAGGAGAGAATTCTGAAATGAATTGACATTTACTTATGAATGCTTATATTCTTAATTAGTTTGCTACTGTGTATAGTCATGCCATATACAAAATCGAGAAGTAAACGAATGTCATGCCAAGGACACTAGAGGAGAATTGTATGTGTCGCACATGTAGCATTACCTGAAACGACACTCCATCTGAGCATTTGTTTCTCATTGACTTCGAGGCATCGTGTGATAAACTAATATAAAGAGGAATCGAATAGAACAATTAGCCCATTAAAATGTAAGCAGATGCAGAATCAGGCAGATGTTGCTTGTTAGTCTCATTCAGTTTGAATGAGCCAACAAATTGTATGGCACAGCTGTGTTACTACAAGGATTTTAATTATTGCAGATGTTTTTTGTATTTTATTGTTGTTTTGTAGGTGGATTCATGGAACATGGTAATGAAAAGTAACTGAGTGGAATTATTTATCATTAACAAGGAAATACAATTTAGGAACACTTGTTCCTAGAATATCTTAATTATGAGTAAAAATAATAACCTTGTATGTCTGCAAAGCTATTACATCAAGATATATAGAGTCAACGGACAGCAGTAAAACAAGATTTTTTATAAAGGCTTAGTAATTTCCTGAAACAGCTGACAAACAGGCTGAAGATGGCAGAGAGGAACCTGCTTTTGACTGCCTGAACATTTTGCAGAAAAGCTGAAAAAAATGCTGTCGCTCTTTGTTGCAGTGATAGAAAATTAAAGTGTCCATTTCACACAATAGATAACATGCCACAGCAGCAATGGGTGCAGGAGTGTTGTGAGTGGATTCAGTGCAGGTAATTTCTTCCTTTGTTGGTTTTATGTTTGGATACAGCAGTGCAAAGAGAATTACTTGCTCATTGTTTGTTATTTACCCAGATAATGCCTGACTCCTTTTATCAAGGGATGGATGTTGTTTGCACACACTTTTTGAGGGAACAGTGACCAATCCTGCTAAACTGTATGCAGATATACACTGAAAATATACTGTGTTCATGTCTTCAACAAAGGTGTTTCCAAGTGCCACAATGAGGGTTTTTTTATGTGCCTTGTAATGAAGTTGGCAAAGATGTAGATGTTAAACCAGTTTATTGCACCAAACCAAAACCTAACCGATCTTTAAGGGGTTGGTGCTTAGAACAAAGTCCATGACCAATCCAGAGACGGAACTTTGAAAGGAGAGCAGAGCCGAGTATGAACATTTCAAGCAACAACTGTCTTTCAAATGCTATTTTTAACTGAATAAGATCAAAGAAATTAACAACAAATTGAAGGGGCAGATGCCTGATTTTCTGTTGAAGTGTGTTTGAAGTGTGTTTGAGTGGAAATGTACAGTATGTACTTCTGGTGTCTAAAATTAGCAAACCATCTTGCAAACAAATAAATTGTTCATGGAGCTCTACGGTTGTTTAATGTTTTTGAATCACATGCCTGTAAAGTATTGTTATCACTTCAGATTAAAAAAAGATCCATAGTGGTCTCGAGCCCATGATGGATGATGATTAAATGGGAGCGCTATCACATCGAACTAACTTGGCATCGATGACATTAGATTTCATTTGTTCAATGCTGCAGTATTACTGAGCCACCATCTTGCAAGTTGCAATATGCAACTTCATATCTACTTAAACCAGATCATCTTCTGGTTGCTCCTGTCTTTGTGCATTATGATTGACAATTAACCACTCAAGCTGAAACATTAGATTCTTATATTTCTTGCAGCCTGTAAATTTAGTTGTGTGATGCAATGCTACTTTGATTACTGCTACCCATCCCACTTGCCACTCTGGGCCTAAAGGTTACATAAAATTGACACTGCCAGAAGATTTAATCAACTTGAGCAGTGTCGTGATACAACTACTGGCAACCAATTAGCCTTGTTTACCTATATAGCATCTATTTAGCAGGGGACGGCAGTTATAAAGGCCTGTTTTTAGATTTTGCATTAAATAAAACCAATATGAATCAATTACACACTATTAAAAACAACTGTCAGAGTCTCCTAAGCACTAGGTGTAGCTAACTCTCCAGCTCAGATGCCCATAGCATGTTTAGCTTTTGTTATATGACCTTCATTGCAACAGTTCTGTGTCAAAAACTTAAACTTCAAAGGTATGGAGCAGGCAAGACATTGAACGGTTGCTACCAGGGCAATAGTGTTTGGAATTGTTTTATTTGCTTAATTATAAGATAGTGTTGAGAGGCCTAAATGTTGGTGGTGTTTCCATGATATTTATTCACTCTGAATATCAAATGACATCTGTCACACGACAGCCAGCTTACATTATCTGACGATAGTGATTACATTTACGGTTGCATATGAATTTGACTGAAATTTTTTTCACAGTTTCACATTTTTCTACTGTACAGTTTATATTGTCTGCATGAGACCATGTAAGGAAAACAATCTGGACGATCAGAACATTCAAGGCCAAGGCCAATGTTTATTGAATGCCTCGTAAAAAAAACATAAAGGCATTTTCTTTTGCATTATTTAGTTTTTTTCAGGCTTTTTGGACTGTATTTTTAACAAAAAATATTATCTTTTGTTGAGGCATCCCTACGTTGTAGCACGTGTTTTCAGTCACATTCCATGGTCATCTCAAAAGATATGTTTCTTTGGGAGAATGAGAAGAATAAAACAGACAAACAATTCCATATTTTCATGTGCTCCAACATTTTTCTAATGTATGTAACATCTTGTAACTCTGATCTGAGCTGTAAAAACTTGTGAATTTGTGAATGCCACATTACCATGGCACCAAAAAGTATAATGATTATTCAAATTTGACAAAAATAGCAGGTATGAATATGGATTAACTGCCCCTTTGTGTGAAAATAACAAAAAAAGAAGCAGAAAAAGTTTTTATTTAACGAGCACACTGTAGAACAGAAACACGTTTTAAAAAACAACAAAAATGAATCATCCTCGGTTAAATAACTTTTCAATAATATTTGATACCGCCTCAGTTCTGTTTTACTGAGGAGCTTAAAGTTTTCAGTCATTAACAACACACACAATGAAGGCCACAATCGATGCAGGAGTCCTCTGGAGATGTAATCCCTTCTTGCCCTAAGCTCTAATCAATGTGACACGCAAACGTGCATTTGGTCCAAGTTAAGTCTGCGTTTACATAACATTGTCTACATTTCTTTGTCAAAAACAGCAGTACTTCTTAGAACCTTGAGTTTGTTTATTTTCCAACTATACTCTTACTAAAAGACAATACAATACCAATGGAGCCCTTTAAATGACAAATTCGGAGCAGGGGGTTAAAGAGCTGACATTTAAGCTTTTGCTAATTGAGAATTAATTGATTGTCTGCCTGTGGAAGAAATCATGTTTTTTTAGTATCAAACCGACTTCCAAAATAGTGAAGAGGGAATTAAAAGGCGACACCAGATTTAAGACCTTGGTGTAACAAACTCTAAACTGCTGAAACAACACTCTGATTTAATGACAGGAGACTTATTGAAGCAGTGGATTTACCTGGCCCTTTTCCAAAAAGAGACCGCTGGACCACACCAGCAAACCACGGGAGAACAGAGCACGAGCGGACTGTATCTCAAAAGGAGAGCGAAAGCTGGCCATGCATATCACCAAAGCCCTCAGCACACATGCACTGATGGTGGTCTGGGATTGTAGTGTAATGTCCAATATACTACATAATGATTTTAACGGGTACAGCATATTGCAAATTTATTATTCAATGTGGCACAATAAACTGATAATGTACAGTATGTACTGTATGTTTCAATGTAAGTCAATGTATCAGCCCTCTGCATATGAAACACATTTCGGCAGCCTCAGGAGTGTGCCTGGTCTGTTACAGCTGCCAGACTCGAGTGCTGAAGGCGCAGTGAATTTCTCTAGCAAAGTTCAGTGATTGGCACTGGATAGATCAGTCCAGCCTGAGGCAGTCCAGTGTTGCTGGATATCAATCACAATTGATAAATAGCCCTCTTCACTGAACAAATGTCCCCTCTTTTACCGCTGATTTAGATGAATCAGCCATCAACATCCAATTGGTCTGGCTTGCTCTCTGCTCATGAAAGTACAACTGTTAGCCATCGTTTAGAGGCAAAACAAATGTCCTCAAAAATACTGGCAAGCTTAAGATGTAATTTTCTCACTCTGTAGTCACCTACATTTAAAAAATCCACCTCTGTGAACACAGATTGTCATTTCTTACACATGTTGAACAATGGCATATTCATTTCTCCTTCTCTCTCTCTCTCTCTCTCTCTCTCTCTCTCTCTCTGTCTCTCTCTCTCTCTCTCTCTCTCTCTCGCTCTCTCACTATCATTAGCACACTGAGGCTCTTCTTCTCTCACAGCAGAAAGGCTGTCAGGGTGAAATCTAAATAGGTAATTATCTGACTTGTGTGAAGCAGAGAGGTCCTCGTGACCGGCCTAAAATCAAGCCCACTTCTCAGCCCAGGAATATTAATTGCAGTTCCACCTTGTGTCAGAAGCCTTAATTAAAGCCCCATGTTTTCCCCAACAAGCCAAAATGAGGGCAGCTTTTTCCCTTCCCATATTCACCCATTGATTGTTTACTTGACAGGTTAGCATTTCAAAGTAGAGAGAGAGAGAGAGAGAGAGAGAGAGAGAGAGAGAGAGAGAG
>NW_022280050.1:1226721-1249983 GCF_004355925.1 Anarrhichthys ocellatus
AGAGAGAGAGAGAGAGAGAGAGAGAGAGAGAGAGAGAGAGAGAGTGGTTGCCCTATACTTATCCTTGCTTCTCACTAACTGAATAACTTCTGTTTCTGGTGACTTACTGCCCCCAATAGGCCATTACAGTGTAAATTAAAATTGGACTGCCGATTGCTCGGCTCATTCTATATTTGAAGATAATGGCATTAAGCAAATGTTAACCTGGAGTTGGAATAGATTAAAACCTCAAAATAGACTATTGACTATACCTGTGAAAATGTACACTACATGCAATATGCTCTATATAGCATATGTATGTGGTTGTAAAAACACATCATGAGTCACAGACAGCACCTGAAAAAAAATCTGTATGAATACTGGTGATATAGTGATAATGGGATTAAAGATACAAACCCTGAGAGATTCACCATTTCAGTACGTTATGGTGCACATGGACTGTTCAAACACATGTCCCTTATTGATCACATCACAACTAATTTCTCTCACAGTTGGTGTCTGTCAGATTTGCCTGAGGTCATACCACCTCACCTCCTGTCTCAGTGTGGTCTGGAGCCTCTTGACTGTCTGGTAACAAATGATTACCCTCACGGCTGCTCTCTGCAGCCCGGCTGAAAAAGCCCACCGTGGCTCTCTGCTGCTCCCATGCAGACCTGATGGAGGGGGGGGGGGGAGATGAATGGAGATGGATTCCCTCTGTCATTTTCCACTCAAGCATGCCAGACTCTGTTTGAAGAGATGAGCCATGTTTGAGTCCACGTCTCTAATTAGCCACATACGCCTTTGCTTTGTTCGGAAAGCTATTATACTGCCTAATAACAGCCACTACCGAGCCCTGAAAGGAAATTACTCCAACTCTAATAACACTCTCAGTTTAGGGATGGTTTTGTCTTGAAGTCCAAAATAAATGGGAGCACAGAACTGCATTTTGTAAGGATTTGCAAGTATGCAAATAGCATTAGAAGAAGATGCGGTATGTGTGCATAAGCTAGTGTCCCGTAACAAAGAGAGAAATGCCAGAGAAGTGGGTCTCAGATGATTAAGAGCTGCCTCTTTCCCCAGGCGTCTTCGTCTCTAGAGACACATCATCTTCCTGATAGTTTCTAGGCTGAGCTTCGGCCCTGCGACAGATGACAAAGAGAGACGCCCGGCTACTCTTCCTTTGTCTAGTTCAGGAGGGCAGACCGGTGCATCTAGCTTTATTTATCTTACAAATGACTCTATCTCTAGGCGCTGGTGTTTGACTTCACCGCTGGATGACTGAGAGGGTGTAGAACTGATCTAATCTCCACACACTTCCTCTCTGTCTGTTGTCATTGTTTTCCTCGCAGACACTTGAAATTCATGAAGCCTCCTCCCATTAGTTCCAAAGCAGGTATTTTTCTTCACTTGCCAACTCTCACGCCGAACACGCCGCTAATCACATTTGATCTGGTCTGTTTCAGTTCCTATTCTATTAAAAGCCACCTCTGTGTAATCAAGAAATCTCTCCGTGTTTCTGTCTTTCAATTATTTTTTCTTCAACAGACAAAAACATGATCCTTCTTTTCCTAATTAACCAACACAGGGGCATGTACGGAGAGAAAATAAAATGAAGCATAGGTTGTCCTCTGAGTAGAGGCAATTAGCACCTTTTCCTTGGCAACACGCAACATCACAGGTTGCCTAAATTGTTGTTTCTCGTTGTTGCACTGGGGTTTCTCGCATTCTCCTTCTTTTCCTCCTATGGAGACTGACCTATATGGAGAAGAAATGTCAAGCGTAAGGCAGGGTGCGGATGAAGGAAACAGCAGAGAGGAGACAAAAGCAGACCAAAGCCTGCACTCAGATTCACTTATGCAGGGAATGGAAAGAAAAAATAAGATCCACTCTTTCCTCTCTGTGCTCCCCTGGATCCCTTGGAGAGGTCTCCTCTTGCAGTTACATGGTGAAAGTGATCAGATGTGTGTAAGGGGACACATCCCTTTTCCGATTGTTAACTAGATCAAAGCCTAATTACAACCAGGGAGAATATTTATAGCTTTGCAGGTTTACAAATTCCAGGATCGTATTTCACCTCTTTTGTATTATGACTTGGTCAGAGGCCCAACTGTACAACCCCAGGCTATAGACGTAGGTGGCAAGAAGTGAGCTATGCTTTCATGCTGTTTTCTTTGTTCTTATTCTGTTACAGTATCACATGATGAGTGCAAGGAGTACTGGTCTTAAAAACGCATGAAGTAGTTACCAGCAGCCACAAACTGTGACACCTTATTAACTTTTCCTGGTATATTTTAAGACTCATGATACCCAAAACACTGTTCATTATATGCTAACTATTACAGAGGCTTTAAAGCAGGATTTGGCTGCAATAAATCCATCCAAATACTAAAAATACTAAATACTAAAAAAGTGAATATTGAAAAATACACAGCATAATGTAAACCTTCTGACTGAAAATTCCCATTATTTGCTTCAGTGATGAGCCAGTACATAATGCCACTCCATCTCTGAAGGTTTGTGTCACAATCATCACCATCTGTGGAGGGTAAGTCTACAGATGTCTACAGTAAATAGTGCATTAGACCTACCATTAACAAAAACACTGACGGTCAAACCACAAAGCTTGTGTTGTTCATTTCATGGTGTCAATCAAGCAGCATAGGCAGATTCTCAGGAGATACGCCGAGGTAACAATTTATGAAGACTGACAAGATGTGAAAAGATGTGCGAAAGGAATGACGGCCACCTCTTGCACCTAAAAATATACATGATTGCCACTAGAGATACAAATGCTTGCTATTTCTGTCATAACTTTCCCAAATCACATCTCTGGTGGTCACAGTCTTAAGCAGCATTTAAATCTGTGCAGTATTATTTCATCATATTAATAGTGGAATGCGTTTTTCTTTCTTTTTTGTACTAACAAGATGTGACTATGGGTTGACGGGGACTGAAGAACTGACACTGAGCCTCTGGGATATGGTGTTCTCTCTTTATTGCTTGAAGGTTTGTCTTTGATAATAGACACACAAGCTGAAATTAATCCATAACAAGTAGAGGTTACTTAACACTAAAATGTACACGTCATCTAGATTAGCCCCAAGCTGATATTGGTGGCATAATCGTTTTTGAGGAAGAAATAATTATTTCAACCAAAAATGCCATAAAAACACTTTACATTTAAAAAAAAGAAAAATACAATATCTTTTAATTGTCTTAAAAAGGCCATCAGTAATTACTCGCCATATCAATGACAACATTTTTACTCTTTTTACTTGCCAGTGTATGTTCCTAGCTAATCCAACATCAATAAATGTTACCCTCAAGGTTGCTTCAAAGGCTGTCGTTTTCATTTCCTGTGGTGCTGTTGTGTTTTGTCCTCTTGGGTGTTTCAAATATTTAGTTTGCACCTCTTAATATCGATGGGGTGGACAGAGTGTTGTGTTACGTTATACCTTACTTTTATTGGGCTCAATTCTATTTGGCCAGAAATCTATAGAGGTTTGGCTTATGTCTTCTGGGGCTTAAGTGAATAAGAGCAACGTAATGTTAGACTCCAGGGATGTCATAGTGGGACTTATGGAGCCATAGACATCACAAAAAATATATACACACACAAAAAATATAAAAAATACATTTTTTGAGAAATGTTTTAAACACTGATAAAAGTCAATCTCTGAGTTAAAGCAGTAACATCCCCATAATAACTCTGTCATGTTTGGGAATAGTACCTTAAATTAAAGAACTTAAAAATTGTTTATAAAGACTGCCTGTGGAGTTATCAAAGGTTTGAGATTGGCTCACACCATGTACAGAGAAAACACCAGTTTTGACCTATTCCACAGACGATCCAGTTTCACTTAACACTAGACAATAAGGATGGAGCCTTTTCACTAGTAGAGGGTTATCAGATGAGATCAGGCCCATTAAAATGGGTCCCAAAATACCTAAAAAAAGAAAGGGCATACTATATACAGGTTTCAGTCTGCATGTTAACCCCTTGTGTTTGCTGTTTAAGTAAAAGTAAAGAAACAAACACTTTTTCAGAAACCCTGGGCAGCAGAAACTAAATGAATTACAAGTTTGTATGAACAGATTCAGAAGAAGATATATACTCTGTACTCTCCTTTTCAAGAATTGTGTCTGACTGTCCCCAACAGAGGTTGTTAAGGGAGCAGCTTTCTCTCATCGATCTGGTCTCACTAACCAGGCACAACTGAGTTGATGGGATTGGAATTCCACAATAAACTCAATTCAAAACTCAAAACAAACAATGCTGAAATAAGATATCAATTTCACCAAATGATACCTTGTACCACTGTTAAAACATTTAGGTCAGTATCAAATTTCAGTCTGGGACAAATGTCGAAAAATGTTATTACTTTTGGAATCAGATATTTCAGCTTTTCGATCCTTTAAACAGTTTATCTTATCTCAGTAATGTGGATATCTGAATTCAAACTGACGTACAAGTCCTTGCCACACAAGGCCTGTTCATCAACCTGCTGCTGCAGTGGAAGGGAGACAGGTGTGCACTGTTTTGCCCAATCAGCCTGGCGATTATCCCTCCGTAAAGGGCCATCGGCAGCAGCAGCCCTGACAAGCGACAGGATTAGCGAGAGACGCAATTAATGCCTCAACAGGGAATCCGTCTGACACACACAGATAGGATTGTGGCTGCATCTCCACACTTACATGCATTATGCTCAAACTGTGAAGTGGGAAGCTCACCTTGAGTCACATCAGATGACTCCGCCATCAATTTATGTATTTGTGTGGGTCTCGAAGTTGGTGGGGAGCCCTAATGCTTGGTTACTGGTAATTACCTGCTGCATTCACTGCTGCAAACCAATTATCTCATGCAAATTAATAAAACTGGTATAGGATTATCTTTGTAAGAGTACATAACAAAATGACAGCGAATAAGCAGTACTGACACTCAGATCCTTCAATACGCATAGGAAATGGTCTGCAGTTCAAAGCATATTTCACATTTGATATTCAATATGCAAACAACAGTAATGAAACCAATATCAGCTGAGTTTGAGAATAGGGTCATAGTGTCTCAAATCTGATTTATTTTGGAATTACCAAGCAGGTCCTTGCAGTGTCCAGGCGCAGTCAGAGCAGAATTTGTAAGGTCAATTTTAATCACTATGGAGAAAAACAAGCAGTACTGGAAATAATGTGGAAAGGGTTGCAAACATTAGGGTGCGTTCAGACCAACTTTATCCCTGAGTGAAAAAAAAAAAGCAGCTTTGATTGATTTGGGTTCCAACGCAGTGGGCGGTCTAGCAAAAAACCAAGGCTCAACCTTTGCAGCAAAGCAACACAATGCCGGCTAGCAAGGCCAATCAAATACATGCAATGTTAACCATCTAAATGTCAGGACAAAAGATAAAATGACTGCCGATTCTGATTGATTCTGAAGCAACACACTTCCACCAGCATGGCCTTTGTGTGTTGGGGACAATTTTCGCTTAGTCTGCTGTAGCTAACTCAGTTGGCATGCTAATAGTATTGTACTAACCTGGTCTCCCATAAATATGTGAAACGACTAGTTAAATGCCTATGGGACATTGATATTCCGGCCAATTCACCATTAGCCAAAGCTTTCACCAGATATATAATCCTTGAAGGTGTTAGGGAGGGGAAGACGCAGAGTGAATATTCACAGGGACTGGTGGAGCAGAGTCTGATCAATAAGTCTATCAATAATTTAAGACGAACAGACAATAACATGAGAGTGAAATTTTGTCTTGAGGTTTAAGTAAACAGCTGACCCATATTCAAGCAACCCTAACTCACTGCATACCACAGCACATCAACCCAACAGTACATGAGTGAACAATCTATTATGGTCATTGTGGTCCTTTATGGTTTGGTGAGGAGCTTCAGCTCTATGCAAACTACCAGATCATGAGTATTCACTGCTCTGCATACACACTGGAGAGCAAGGTGACGTATTCTCAGAAAGTATTTTTGATTGCGCCATCAGCCAACCTTGTACTTCTTTTCATGTCCCCAAAGCTCTCAACACTGTTCTGTGTGTCTCCAATTATAGCAATCTCTCTCCCTGGCTTGGCTGTCTTCACACACTCATGGCCTCGCTCTCTACACACGTGTCCCTCCCCACTTTCTTTTGCTCCTCTGTCAACGCACGGATGCTCTTTACACTGTGAGGAGATGCCACTCACCCCCACTGTAATGACCTCCACTGAGACCGGTGAAGCTGTTTGTGAATCCCCAGTTGTTTGTTGGAGGACTTTGCTATTAAAGGAAGACTCAGTGTAGTGCGCAGATCACTCCCTTGTTATCAACCCCCGCATCTAGATGAGGGGGTTGTATGCAAAAAGATTGACATTGCTTTCTTGGGTCCCAAAACCTTTTCAAAGACCCTTTCAATCACTGCCGAAGCGTATGTTTGACCCCCTTGCAGAGACTCATGCTACATTCACATCACATCCAGTGAGTGCACAAGCTGTCGGTGGAGAAAAACATTTTACCACAGCCTCTTAGTGGTAATTAAACGTATGATGTAGGAATTTTTGGAAGCTCTACATCTCCCACCTGGTGTCCCATATTGCAAAAGTGTGTCAACACAACCATTAATCAAGGCATGGCAGCTGTCCAAGGTAATGAAAATCTAAAATGATTAGTGATAATACACAACATTAATACAGTCGGCTCTATGCACCAAAATAGAATTGACAGTAAAGTCTTGCACCAAGTGAGATTTTCATGTGGAGGTTCAACATGTTAGCCCACATCACAAAGTGGAGCTGCAACGGAGGACAACATCCCATCTCCACTTGCAGAACTGGGAGATATGAATTGATAGATTTAAAAATATATATTTTAATCATGTTTATAGTATAGTATTTATCATTCTCTCTCTGGTAAACTTCATGAATTGCTAATTATTATGTATCATGTGGCATTTCTGGCCTCAGATGGAAAAAATAGTCTAATAATATTCAAGCTCCACTCCTTGAATATATCTGACTTTGTGACAGTAAACAATGCAGAACGCTAAAAATCCAGTGCACGCCTTGATACAGTACTAAAATATGTAGCACCGTAACAAATCAGCAGAAGACTATAATTTTCCAACTTAATGATTATGTGACATTGGGATGAGAAATTATTAAACGTGCATTGGTGTTTTGTCCATTTGGGAAAAGTGAAAAAAAAGGCCTATTAAACATCCAGTACGCGCAGCGACATTAGCATTCATTTGGAGTTGTGTGTCTGGCGCCCTGACGGACGTAAGGCGAATATTTATTCTCCCAGATCTGTTTTGGTTTTCATAAACTCCAGAGAAACATATCTGGGTCATAAGCTGCTAAATGCTCCACTATGTTCACCAGATAGTTGCTAAGGTTGTCTGTTATTTGCCACAACAGGCCAAAGCGAGGAGCCGAAATATGCTAAAATGCTCCGTAAAGCTGAGACCTGCTGTGTGTTTGTAACTATAAGAGCAACCCCTTTCACATTACTTATTGAATGTTTCCTCATCAAAGGATGTCATATACAACATATGGCAGATTGTTAAGCCCTCTGAGGTCAATTTGTGATTCGTGATATTGGACAAATAAAATGTAATTGAATATAACTTATTATAATTGACATTACACATTATTTGATGAACTGTGAATATTGAAATATGGATTAGAACGGGGCTGCATGGTGGGCAAGAGGGCAGAGGGTTCGATTCCCGCCGGCTGGACGGCCCTTCTGTGTGGAGTTTGTATGTTTTCCCCGTGTCACCATTCGGCTTTCTCCCACAGTCTAAAGACAAGCAGCTTATAGGTTCATTCATTACTATAATTTGCCCATAGGTGTAAATGTGAGCGTGAATGGTTGTCTGTCTCTATGTGGCGTTTGCCGGATGTCAGCTGGGATCGGCCAATCGCAACCCTGAAGAGGATAAGCAGTTAAAGATAATGGCTGGATGGATGGATGGATAGATGGATTAGAACAGCTTTAATTAAAGAAACAAAGAAAACATTTTAACTAAAGTAAAAAAGAAAGAGCATTATTCCCAGTTACACCTTTTACATTCAGTGACTGTCACTCTCCGTGTGAAAAGCTTGTATCCAGAGTGCACTTGAAAGTTTCCTAAAGTGGGGAAGATTGGCCTTCTAATAACATGCTGTCAATAATAAATGTCAGCGGCCAGATGCTTGCAAGCAGCCTGAAAAAGAAATTGGCACTTTTCAGCAGCATTCCTGCCAGGTCCAAGGACTCACTGCCTCCTATTTAATCTGTCACACACAGCCATTATACGCAACAGTGACGATTATGAAAAAAAGATCTGCATCCTTCCGAGGGACCCGGTGTACTCTGTTGTTGATTAAAAACAAATCCCAGAAAGTCATTGCCATCCATTAGAATCATTTCTGGGCTGTCATCTGCCTGACAGGGGTACCCCTCACTGACAACTACAGAGTCACTGGCATCTCTAATAGCAGAATCATCACTGTTAGGCCACCTTATTGCTGGTACAAGAAACTACCTGGAGACGCTTTCCATTCACCCTGGTTTAAATTGGCCAATACCCAGTAGGATAGCAGAGATGACAACTGCAAAATGACGTTTTTGTCTATCTACCTAATCCTATCCTATGGTAGGAAATATGCAGTGGCTGACTTCCTCTGTGATTTAGAAAATTCTTTGAGGAGAATATACCATTAAATATTGATTATCATTACGATAACATGGCACTGATTTTGGTTTAAAATAAGCAAATGTAGTATTTATTTGTGTAGGATTGCATCAGCTGCTTCATTCATGTTTCTCCATTAGTGGCACAGTCATCAGCTGTTTGGCTACCAGCTGACCAATTACTTCCAATCATATTCATACAGGTGCACAAGGCAGCTTATGTCAATGCTGATTCCAGAACATTGTCCTATTGTGTTAAAGGTTTATTTAATTGGTTTAGTTAATGAAGATTTAATGTTCATGTATATTTATTATGAGGGAATATGACCCTTATTGCTGCACTGACGCTTTGAGAGCTCTTTCAGACGTTTTCCGCCAGCTGTGTAGTTCATTTTGATAAATGATACATTCCTGAACATAGGTGTCTCCAGATGAACCGCAAAGTTAGTTTTCAACGTGTCGGGGCGACGTCTCTATATACGCTTGTTACACTTACAGTGTCCTTTTCGATATTCGACGACCTGGCGCACGGGTAGTTTTACAGTTATGATATAGTAAATATTGAGTAGTATAGGCATTATAACACTAAGCATGCAATTAGTGATTTTCTGACATGTTGCAATTAACCTTTTCACTTAAGATAAAATGGTACCATTGAGATTTTACCCATTGAGAATTTAAGGAACTCTAAATTGTTCTTTTTCTTTCATGTTTTTCTCTTGTTTCTTCCAACAGAAGTGTTGGATTCTTAAGTATGCAGAAGGAAGAGGAACAGAGCAGCCGCTCCAGGCCTCCTAAAAAGCAACATTATACTTCTCTAATTCAACTGAACTCTCCCCTCCCACATAGCAAGCAAGATTTTGGGTCCTCTCTTCAGCTGGATATCTGCCTCCTGCAAAAGCTACTCTCCTGGAATACTGCAGGCAGCGACAATCAATAAAGAGCAACTTCATACATTGGAAATATCTCCTCCATAAAAGCACTTACTAGTTACTGTTTGAAAACAGGCTGGCCATGGTAGCAATACTTGATGTAAATGCTGAATGACGCCAAATCTTATAGCTGGTAAAGGTAATGGTCTGTAATCCTCTGTAATGGTCCCAGGAGGCTAATTGAGTCACACCAATTACCTGATAAATCACACAAATACCCAAGTGCATAAAGTAATGGAGAGAATGTTTGACTGGAGAGAGAGGAGATGATATGCTTTGAGCAAAGAATGGATAATAGATCACATATTTATAGATAGTGTCAGCATTTCTAATCTATTTGTTTTTGTCCATTTTTTTTGTACTCTTGACATTTAGCTACAACCACCCCATAATTCTTCTAAAGTCAAAGGGGAACCACCTCACAGCGGTACAAGAATTAGTGGACAATGTCTAGATTCTGAGATCCTTAAGGAACTCCTGAATCCATACTTTTCTCACTGACATGGCTGTTGTGCAATGACCTTCGAGTGGTAAATGAAATAACTGTACGTATAAGAAAGCATCTTGACCTGTAATGTCAAACATTGTGCAGCTAGATGCTCTTTAGATAAAGACCAGGCTTAACGTGGGTCAAAACACAGTCATTCAAAAATCCCCTGGCCATCATGCAATTCAAATGCCAACAGTAGTTATCTAGCACAGCTTTCAGTGGCCTATACATAACCCAAAGAAAGAGAAGAAATGTAGATACTTGAGCAGGAACTCAACACAAGTGAGGGGGAAAAGGGCACCTATAAGTCACAGTGGCAAATGCTGGAATAGTAATGCTGCTTTGAAAATGGTTGTGCGAGTTCCGCAGGAATAAATTACGAGCAAGAAGGTGAGCGAGTGAGTCGAAAATCCAGAAATTCAACACTGGGCAACCTAATTGAGTCACCGGTATTGATCAGTAACCCCATTAACCCGCTTTGCAGTTAGATTAATCTGAAATTTTTGTCCTTTAATGATCATTATGGTTTTATTCAGCATGGGAGGAAGAGAATAGGTGCCACTTCTAAGATGTACAAGGTAAGGTCGTGCGATGCGGTGTATCCCTGGAGACAAACACTTTTCTATCTGGCCGCTCTCTTTTCACACTCATGTCTCCATGATATCTCCATCTCTGCTGCTATCAGTTAATGAAGCCCAGTCTGGAGCATGGAGCAGCACTAAACCAATCTGCAGGACACACGTGGGGAACAGGGGGGATTTGTGGATGGCGAGACACTCACAGGCACTTAGCTTGGGGGCATCGAGCTTTGGTTCAAAATCTGCTACAATCTATCTTTGACTGACACCAAACGTACAAACCTAAACATGATAATAGAATACATTGCCTCCAGATTTACTGTATGTAAGCATGGGCACCAAGGAGGCATGTTGCTGAAGTGTAAAAGCCATCTGTAATTGAGTTGGCAGCAAGACCTCTAAAAACGAAGTTTTAAAAACATCAAAGATAACTGAGGAGGAATATTCCCCCTAAGGTGTCTGCATTGCACCAGTAAGGAAGGAGCCGAGCCTTGTGGGTGTAAGGTGCAGTCAGGTTCACTGACTTCCACACAAGCCTATCAGTCTGACTATGACTTCTCCGGAGGGAGTGGATCCCCCACACTCGGCTGTCTGCAGTGAGCTGTTTTTCTCTCAGGGGGTAATTTGTGGCACCGCATAGTGAGACATCAATTCTTCCTGACATGTTGTGCAGAAAATAGGAACATTTAAAGGCCTTTATTTGTCATCGTTTTTCCTCAGACAAATTTATTACCATGGTGGTCGCTAGCCTTGAGACACTTTGCCCGGGTTATTGTATATCTTTTTCATGCTCATGTCAGTGGCTCTCTCTGGTCGGGTTTTCGTACTTTGTAAATACAGTTGTACTGATATGGAGTTGAGCGAAAGAAACCTGAAGCATACCAACCAATTTTCTGGCTATTAAACTTGTTGACGTTCAGTTGTACGTTGCACTTTTGTTATTTGGTGATAACACCGATAATTGCAGCAATTAGCTTCTCTGACAATCCTGCTAAAACACTTAGGAGTTTGAAACAAAATGGAGCAAGGCATACTGGACAAACTATTAATATGCTAAGTGGACAGCATGACAAATATCACAAAGTGTGAATATCGCTGAGTGCAAATTAGCAACACTGCAGACTATATTAAACACATGATACCTAATTTATTTATGTCTTTGATTTCCCAGCATTTCAAGCTTGCAGCAGTTTCTTAACAGCTGGCAGCAAAAGTTAAGAATGAATAGTCAGTGCAGTAAGCCTCCATGTCAATTTGACTTGGTTTCTCAAACTTCTCGCTTGAATAAATACTCCATCTGTCTGAGCTGATCTCATCACCAACATTGCATCTAATCCTCCTCCTTAGATATCAGACGATACTCGCTGATGATTCCCCTCCACGTCAGATGACATTCTGGGTCTCACCGAGGGAGTCAAACCTCACCAAGCCAAGACGGCTTCCAAGGTGACATTTTCATCTGAGCCCTCTCCTCACAATGGACTTCTCTGTCCCCATCAGTAATTCTGCATTGTTACCAGCAGTGGAACACAAATCCAGCCTCACATGATGCCATCTATCTTTTCCTGACATATGCGCATATGTACATACAGACACATACACAAAGCTGTGTACATGTGCACGCACTTCTTGGTAAACATAACAGACTTAATGCCATCACACACAGTCACATATGGATGCAGTAATACAGAGACATATGGACAGACAGACAGACAGACACACGCACACACACAACTAAACTTAGACAGACACAGAAACGTGCACACACACACACTTTTCCAGCCTCTCCAATAACTAATAGAGGTAGAGGAAGCTCACAAAGGGAGTAATATAGCACTAGGGAAAATGCCAAGTGTCTTATTAGTGGTTTAGTAGAGATGGCTGGGAATCGATGAGCGACCCCACTGGTCACAACACAGCACTCCCAGAGACACATATCACGGCACTCAGTCTGCACTAGCCTATCCATCATGACACAACCAAAAAAGAAAACTCTTCCACAGCTAAAGACATTCTACCTCTTATCCCCCTTATGTTCAGTGCTTTGGGAGAGATGTGGGCTGCCAAGCAAAGGCACTAACAACATAAGGAGTCCCTTATTTTCTGCTTTGGTCCTCGGAGATGACTCCTCTATTCCACCTACATACTGCAGACTTTCTTCATAGATGTCCTATTTTCATTTATTCTATTTAATTCAATTTTTAAAGCTTAGCAACAACTAATTAAGGAAATCATGTTTCTGTTTGAACCTCTCTACATGTACCCTTAGTATAGTAACTGTGGCAGTAATGCTAGCAGTATAAAGTAACTTTTAGCAGTACTCGTTGGTAAATATAATGTTTGCTGCAGTAATAAATAGGATATAGCTACAGCTAACAATATTGCACAAAAACACTAGCTGAATAATATATATTTAGTATTGGAGAAAATAAAAATTAAATGCCAAACTTTTCCAATTGGGGGATCGTCCAAACAAACAAACATTCCAATGTACTGACGTGTCCTCTCCTACAGTACTGCAAAAGTTACCTATGAAAGTTCCAGCTCTTAAACAGAAATGACACACTAACTCTGTACAGCTGATGCAACGAGCAAACAGCACGGAAGGAGTGAGAGTTATCACCAAAACAAACAGCTAATTTCATAAGTAAAATGCAAATGATCCCTACAAATAATAATAATAATAATAATAGCATCATCAAACAAGCTGTGTGTGCGCATTTCAGCAAAATATGGGGGCATGACAGCCACCTGTCCTACCACACAAAACCAACTAAATGTGATAAGCCTATACAGCACACACACACACACACACACACACACACACACATCACAATGCATACAAAGCCAACATTGGCGACATGTGCATCTAAATGACCATTTTCCAAAATAAGGGTTAGGGTTAAAAACACAGATTCCAATAGCATCCCTCAAGCTTACTTATCAACTCCATGTTAACATAACTTGTGTTTTTTTCTTGTTTGTGTGCAGATTGTTACTCTTTCATTTTTTTACTTTTCACCCTGCCCCCAGTCTTTATGCTAAACTTGACAATCACTTCTTGCTGTATTGTAGCTCTGAACATAACTTACAGATAGAGTGGTATCAATCTCCTCATCTAACTCAAGACAGCAAATGAGCCCATTACCCAAAATAAAATTAAAGCAGACATTAGAACATCGAATATTTTTTGGTGTATCTCTCGGACTTAAAATTGACTTGATTATAAAGACTGGTTAGCCACAAAGCTGCTGCAAAAAAAAACACTGACTGATTAATGAAAGACCAGAGTGGGGATGTGGTCATAAGGTAGTCAAGATGACACATTTCCATTTTTCCTCTCATTCTACTGTTTTTTAATTAGGCAAGCTTTTTGTGAACAAAGAGATAGGATAAACACGGTCATTCCACATGCAAAGGGTACAGATTACGTGGCAGCGGTGTAACAGCTGGTGGCTAATGGTGTTTCCGAAAAAGAGCTGCTATGATTCTGACCATCTTCCATGCACTGCCCTCTTTACCACGAAGACTTTGACAAGGTCTGGCCTCATCATGACTTCCTGATTTACCTTTGTCCATACCTGCACTCAACCAGAAAATGAGCTCTAAAATGCCGCAGCCGCTCATTGTTAAGTGTTATTCAGTAAAACCCAGACGCTGCAATAGCTGCCTGTCAAAAACAACCCGGCAGACACTCCACCGGCTGCCCCAAAGCCCCGCTCACCTGGGACTATGGAATCTGGTTTATGTGAAGTGATTTGTGATCATTTCAGGGTCTGTTTCAGTCCAGTATAAATGTGCACGTGACACTGCAAGTTATGCATATTATATTTGTCATTTATAGTCATACAGTAGCTATTAGTTACTTTTAAGATTCATATTTTACGTCAATAACCACACGATGAACTTCATTACATTGTTTAAAATAAACCTGTGTTCACCAAAATAATTGGCTTGTGACCTTATACAAGACAGTCATGTCAGGTTGAGGCTGGAACAGTTCTACCAAATTGACTTTTCTCCTCCAAACTTCTATAATTGTATATATTTTATCTTTTAACTATTTTTGGAACAAAGAGATACAATTATTTAGAAAAGGCCCAAAAAGTAGGCAACCACTTGATACAACTACCCATAAAATAGTTGTGTTATATGTCACCGGTTATGTTATACATTTGATAACATTCCAGTCAATGGCCTTTTTTTGTATTGGTGCTTTTAGGAAAATGATCTGAATACTTCTTCCACCACTGGAGTTCAACGAGTCAAAAAGTAAAAACGTACCTGGTAAGTGGTAGTATATATTTTAAGTGTGTTTTTCTTCCTCCCTCTCCGGCCACATTTCTTTCTTCATCCTGTGGAAAAGAAATTGGATTGTGGTTAAGGCAACACTTGGTTAAGATCAAGGAAAGGTCATCGTTACGGTTAATAAAAACACAGATTCAGGTCTGTGATGGGGCACAAACTCTGGTCCCCGGCTTGACAGCCGGCTGCGCTACACGCCTTTCCGCTATCTTGACCTCCACACCCTTACTTTCTGCAGTGCACACTACTTTCTGCCCTGGTACTGAACGTTGGTATTGGATCTGTCCAATTCGATAAGAAAATAAAATGGTGAAAACATACACCTCTGGTGAGTGTGAATTCTATAAATCCAGATCATGGCAATTCATTCTAAGTATTCAAATATTCTCACCATTGTGCCAGCATCTGGATCTATAGGCTTCTTGATATCTTTACCACCTTTAGAAATATTGCACGGCAGCTATGTGGAGCTTAGCCTCAATTCCTCCTTCTGCATGGAATAATGTTCCTGGTTAAGAAAACACCAGAGAAAATGATGAATAAAGAACCGCCTTTGTGCTCTGTATTTTGTCATTTCCTTTATTTTCTGTAAGGAGAACATTTTCTCACTTCTCTTGCCCTGCCTTAAAGTGACAATGAGCCTCTGTTTCTTCGCACTTTCCGTATCAGACATCCATCTGTCGCAGTTATCAGATTGTCAGACACCAACCAAAGAGCGTTTGTTTGTGATAGAATATGTGTGATTTCTAGATCCAGCTTCCCCCCATCATTTCTGTCAGCAGCAAAAAGACGTCATCATTTGAAGGTTTTGAGTATTACCCTGCATATCGAATAGTTTGCCAAATACCAGAGAGGTGGCACACACACTTTTAAGGTAAGGTAATCGTTTTTTAATCCGTGTGAGACAATGTGTTGCACAGTCAGCAGTAATACAATTACCAATCAGTACTCAAATAATTCACACAAATTACCTAATGTTATTGACAGACCAATGAACTCTTAAATCTATTGGTCCACCATCTTGGCAGATTAGATCTGCACCCAGATGGGAGCAACCTTAACTCACTGAACTAAGGTCAACAAGGATTGTCTGGGCCTTCTTTGTGACTGACCTTAAAAACTTGAAAGAGTTCATTTAGATTTGTGCCTGCACTTTTACTGCAAACTCTAACGATATATAGGCCCCTGTTGTTTTTCAAATTCATCCACCACTGGACCATGCTCAATTTCTTCACTACTGAGCAGGGACACAATATCTGAATCATCCACAAACGTGTCTACCTTCGTAACTGTAGCCGAAGCAGTTTACAACAGAAAAGATAAATCATTTTGGACATTACATAAACAGACTGGAGCAGAAGGTTGCCTATTCTTTGATCAAAGTCCTATGAGACCTGGATGGGTAGTAGGCCTACTTTACCTGTGAAGGAGCAATATCTTATCTGAATAACTGTTTGATATCTTACTTATACATAGCCCATAGTTACATAATTGCCACCAAATTTTCCAGCCTCGGTGGACATGGTATGTAAATATATGCTTCGTTCAGTTCACCCCTAATACCTGAGGGAGACGGCTATATAGGTGTACAACAGGCCATCCAGCAGCAGAGCAATTGGGAAACGGAAAGCCTTCTGATTAGCATGGTGATCGAAAGTGCTGCTATGAAACCAAACTTCAGCTAATCCCAGAGCGGCTGGTCAGGTCAGCACCTCCCAAACAAACACAGTGAATGGAATCAGAACACTGTCCGTTCACACATTTGATGAAGCGCATGAAAAATGGATGATATGAATAACCGTGTTTCCTCAAGATAATTAAATAGCTGCAAACTATATATGAAGCCTGCAGCGTAGTTCCTGTGAGGCACGTCGGATGAACATAGTGGACCGTTTGCAATATGTCAAAGGGCGAAATGTCAGAATTGATGAGATGCAAAGCCAACTCAAAGGACCAACATAAACAAAATGTAAAATGCATGTACCAAACAGCAGCGCAAACTGCTTTGAACACCTGGTGTTTAAGACGTAACAATAAAAAATAAAAATAAAATCATAAAGCAGCTCTACTACCAACTTTGACTTGCATGTTTTTTTTATATTGGCGCAGGACTTTGAACAACATCTATTTTGCCACATTGCTCATATCTCATCATATCTGTCAGACAAATGCAACATCATTACGCCCACGGCACGAGGAGGCCTGCTGTGTTGAGGTTTTTAACAACACACCCCTACAGCCACATCTGCTCCAACTGAGTACATTCTTCTTTCATGGCGTACACACACACACACACACACACACACACACACACACACACAACTTGATGCCTTGATGCAATAATTGCCCCGCAGACCTCATGCAGATAAATGTGAGCAGTACTTCTGTATCCCGCTGTTCCCCATCATAAATAGCCTCTAATGAATCGCTATACTTTCAAACCTACCCATCTACCTTTGACATGAGTTATGCATTATCGTTGTAAAGAGAGCTGCCACACTGCCAGGAATCATCAGTTTAATCTGATTCAGCCCTACATGTTGCACTGAGATTGCATGTTGTTGTTGGAGGTGTTTAAGCTGGGCCTTTTCTCCCTCTACCTCTCACTTTGTTTGCGTTTTGACGCACCATGGAGATAATCTGGTTGACCACAGATTTCTTCTCTTGCTTAAAAATGTTTACACTGTTAAGACAGTGTGCTCTTTTTATATGATTATTTGTTTTGTTTATTTTACTTTATTCAATCAAGTGTGTATGCTGATGTATTGATTCTAAATAATAAGGTTTTGAGATCAAGCATTTGCAGCACAACATGTCTACTCATAATCAGCAGCTCATTTGTCAACTTTTACTCCCCACTTTCTGGTATCGGAAGCAGATGTCTTCATGGGTCCAAAGTTTTCAACTGACCGAAAACAAAACATAGAAAACCTAATTATACAATAAGATAAAAAAAGATAAAAATCAACAGGCTGTAATGCTCCAACTGAACCAAAGCAGTTTGAGAAGAGACCGTCCTTTGACCCTTAGCATTTGATAGTGGGCAATATTACAAAATTGAGAATGAAACAATAGCTTTTTTTTAGCCTTTACATGGCTGCATAAACTGTCAATTTCCTTTATCACACATAATTAAGAACAGTCGTTCTGCCACAACACTGAAACATCCAGTGTCACAGAATGTATGCTGGATCCACCAGACAAGGCTCTCCTCCGTCCTCTTTCCTCATTGGATAATTTATAGACATACTGATAAGAATGATGAACAGCGTCTTGTGTGAATACTGATAGAAGATACTGTCATTTTGGCAACGTCGAGAGAAAAAATTTGTTGAAAATCTTACATTTTTGCCATGAATATCGCATGGGTTGTAAATGAGAGACAAACAAGGTTCATGGCACTTACAGGCTCTGATGAAGACCGTCAGCAAATGGACAGTGCTTCCTTTCCTATCCTGCCATGTAAAGAGATATACCTGCTTTGGCGTCCAACGCTAAAGAACGTTTTTGAAGCTGCCATCTCATCAGCCTTTACTGTACGTGGCCGGGATGACAGCTTTGTTTCGAGTGAAGACTGCCCGACCTTTTAAAGTGTGCCTGCTTGTTAGGAGAGAATCAACTGAAAGAGATGGCCTTTGTATATACAAGCTGTTGTGGATACATTACAGTGCAAGTAAGAATTGTACACAAGTGTTTACCTTTCTGGCGTCACCACATAATCAGAATAATTGGTAACAGAATATAAAAACAGGGTTCAGTGAAACAATATGTTGTTTATTCTGCAACTTGCTTGAAGCTGCGTGGCTGCAGATGGTGAGAGAACCGAAGCTCAAGATGAAAAACACAAGATGTAAAACTACTCATTTAAATGCAAGGGATTTGTGGTTTATTAAAAAAATAGGTAGCACTCCCACTGGTATACTGCTTTCAATAGCAAGTCGGCCTTGAAATCCTCACAACAAATAGCAAAAATAGATTTCAAGGTATGCAGCATTCATTTACTAAGTATATTTCAGATATTGTAATATGATGATGAAATGCAAATATATTTGGACAACATATAACTGGTAGCCCGGAAGGTTTGCATTATGTGATTCATGGTGAAAGTCAGCAGATTGGTTTTTTTCCCGTTCATCCAAAGTGAAAATTCAACGTGTAATACATCCCGTGTACCAGGAAATTGTTCCCAGGAAGCCGACACACACAACACAGCGTTTAGAGTAGTAAATGGAAGACTTCCTAAATTGCATATAGCTTTAATCACTAAGTATAAAGGAACATCAAAACATACACATTCATGTGAAGAGCATCCGTCACGATAGAGGTACATCACAGTTCAGTTTGTGAGGCGGGTTTGGAGAGTTCTTTCTGAATCACAGAGCAGGTTGAGTGAGCCACAGTTATTTTGTAAATCACAAGCAGCAGTAACCGTAGCACCGCTAACAATGTTGCCTTTTATTATTGTTGCTGTTATCCAAGTGAAGGTCTGTTCAGGTCTGCTGGAGATGAGCTTTCAGCTCCAACTGTGGGTGCTCATGTATGATATACTCTAATTAACAGTTTGTCTGAGATACAATTTCAATCAAATATCAAATGAAATAGCCTGGTTAATTTTTGGCATACAGTTTCACAGCTACGCTAGTCCGTCCAGCTGTCTCATACCATTCAGTGGACTCGGTTATTCGGGACATTTCATCCACTGTAGCCTAATATATCCTAACGATATTTGCATTTGAATTCATCAGTCAGTATTTGATTGGTTAAACATTACCTTTTCCTGGTGTTCATGAGGCTAGACCAGATTTGAAAAATCACTCAGCACCACTAACTTACTAACAGGAAGTGTCTACATTGCTCTTTACAGAACGCATTTAATGCCGCAAAATGTCTGTTTTCTCTTCTGTATACCAAATGAATCACCTTTCAACCCCCATATATTAATTTTGTGACCCTTTTGGGGGGGGCTGACTCCTATGTTTGGGACCATCTCTCTGTTTCACAAGCTGTTATACAGACCGGAATTACTAGCATGAGGATCCATCAGGGAATATGGTCACAAAAATAAGGAAAGCATGTAAAGCACACATTCAAAAACCCAACTGTTAAAGACAATAACACAATCCTCTGGGTTTTAATAATATCTAAAATGTCTAGTTTTAACATCCATGAAGAATGAAGGTGCACAATACAAGATTTGGGTGCATTTTGTTTGCCTCTCAACGGCTCTCAACATGGTGACGCCTGAACCGGTGGCTCGCAGCTAACGGTGCTAACAGCGCTTAACAGTACAAACTACGGCAAACGTGCTGACATCGCTAAAAGTGTTTTTCCTGAGGGAGAACGGAGGGTGGGTGCTACGCTTTTTCTCGACGACTCTTTTTGAAGTACGCGCCATATGAGAGCGGTGCAGAGCGGCGGCCGTGAGCTAGCCAGTGATGCACACTCACATGTGACACGAACATGAACACAAAGCAGATCTATCTAATTGTTCATTAAAGAATTAACACAAGCTCAACATGTATAAAGGGGCTTCATTTGATTATACGGAGTGGTGAGTCGACAGACTCTTCCATTACCCCGTTAAGCACAATGGATCTGTTGTACAGCAGATACCCACACTGGTGCTGACACACACACACACAAGAAAACAAGAACATATGAGGACCCCGTCTGCAGGGAGGATTTGCCGAAGGAGCATCTCACTCTTCTTAAAAAGCAAAATGGCAGGGAAAAATAAGTGAGCTTTGAAATAGGCTTGCTTTCTTTCTCCCACTGACAGTCATTGGTGCTGCAATGTGAAGCTGCTGATAGTTTTGCCATTACAGCCACACAGTGGAGGTGGAAGAAGTATGGGCTGTTGTTTCATGGCAGTCCAAATAGGTTTGCTTTCCCCTTCAGACAGCGATAACGGCATCAACACACTGCTCAGTTCTACAGTGACTGACATAATGCCAACAATGGCCATATGGTAATCTTTGACGTTTGTTTGAACCGGTGTCTCTCCGGTGAATATTTGTTTCTTGTCACTCTCATGTCAGTTAATGATTTACTCTACACACACGGATGTGTAATAAATGTTATTTGTTTCATATAGAATATTCATAATTCTGCAGGAACTCATAGTGTAAATACTTCTAAACATTTGCTCAGTATCTTCAAGAGTTATTGACTGAAGTGTAGCGGTGGAAAGTAAAGTGAGAGCACTAATGACAGAGCACAGCAGACTGGATCAACAGAATACCAAGACTGCCATCCAATGGTCAAATGGTGAACCGGTCTCCCCTCCCCGTGCAGAAAACAGGATATGGCACAGTCACTAAAATAGGAGTTATTCTCTGTCCATTGCATTCATCTTATAGGTCGAGCACAATTCCACCGAGTCTGTTTCTCTTTCTGTATAATGAAGGACTGTGATGGTGCTTTATCACATGAACATATCCTCATCCCCAACATTAGCTCAGATATAACGAGGGTTACTCAGAGGACGGGGGGCCCTCTCTGCAGAATGATGAAAGACCCGAGAGTGCGCCGGTGACACTGCATCGGTCATTAGCTTGGCTCACTTTGCCCTTTCATATATTTCTAAATAAGTGCCTTCCTGCGGGTTTAACGAACCACCTAATCTGCCTACTTAGAGGTGCAGGGGGAGAATGGAAATCCAGAGAGGTGACTGTCAGGCAGGTAAATGTGCTTATCAGAGCTGTGACATGTTTAGCTCCTCTGGTGGAAATGCTGCTACAGGCTTTAAAACCTGCTAGATTTCATATAAATTGGGGAGGGATTAGTTTGTTTGTGTATATATATATATATGAGGCATGCAGTAAATGTGGAAGCCGTTAATGTTGCAGGTTTAAATCCCCTCAGCAATTCTCTCTGCACGCTCCGGTTTTTAAAAGGTGAGCACCTAAATTTAAGAATTTACCTGGTGTTTTCCCCTCTAATCAATACTTAGTAAATATACCATTCTCTCCAAAAGACCAGAGAAGTAACAGCCTTATCTGTGATGCTGTTAAGATGCACACACAGGAGCTGCTGCATGGCTAACAAATAGGCGATTGATGTGGGGACATGAGGGATATGGGAGTGTTGACACCAAAGGGGACTTGATGCTAAAAAAAAAATAAAAAGAGCTGGAAGACATGAACTTTTTCATTCCCAGTAGATTATTCTGCCAAACACAAACAGCACAGCAAATCATCAGTCCCTGAAGGAATGGAACAAGATATTTCAAAATAAAGCGGAATACGGTCACTATAAACTCGTTTTCTGAGTAAGAAAGACACAAACAAGTCCCTATAGAAATACTACGGAATATAAAAGCACTTTTTAAAGTTTGGAAAGACACTGTGCATCAGCATATCAGAGACATTGCACACTTTCTCATGTTTAGCTATAGAGGAGACTAAAAGTCAGTGGAATTTCCTTTTGCATAAGAGAAGGAAGACACTTCCTGCCAAGAACCATATTTTCAAAGTGATATCGGGTTCGTCTTTGTCTGATGATATAGGAAACGCTGTTTTCAACTTGTGAAATGAGTTTGTGAGCCAGCCAGCCCCAGGGGTTCAGCAATGAGAGTCCACGACTGGTTCATCTTGAGGGTAACATTACACTCATCCCACCATGTAGGATAAGCCTGTAAGGGTATTAAAATCGGTGGTAGTATATCACGTCAAACTCAAGAAAAACAGACCGTTGGCACTCTTTTCCAGATGGCAGAGGAACAATCAATGCAAAGTGAGTAAATGCTGTTTTTTTTTTTTTTTGTACCAAACTGGGGCAGAGAATGCCCCAAAGGGAACAACAAATGACAAGCATAACATTTCACTTCAGTGCCTAATGCCAAAGTAACTGTACAGTGTCCATACGTAGTGGGAGTAGTTCCATAACCCCCACCAGCCAGCCGAGGGCAATACGCACCAGTGAGTCTACTGGGGACAATGTAATTAATCGGTTTCAAAATTCAATTAGATCAAAACCTGTGTCAATCATCTCTTGCTGTGGTTAGGATTGCTCAGTGTGACATGTGAATACATTCAGAATAATGTCCAGTACTTACAAAGAAAAGAAAAAGCATTTATTCGGCAACACTCTCGCTGCAGAGATAAAAGCATACTCACAGCAGTAGGGAGTGAAAGAAAAAGGGAGGGTTACAAAGAATGGTTTAGGCAGTGGTAGAAACATCTTGTTCACTGTAGCACTTGATTTAACAACAGTTAAGAAGTTGGCGCCCTCTTCAAAGCTTCACTTAGAGACACAGAAAAGTAGTAGGATCTTCTGGTGAATGCAAACACACACACACACACACACA
>NW_022280050.1:1249993-1264266 GCF_004355925.1 Anarrhichthys ocellatus
TCATCATACATGAACTGCAGGGTGAGGGCCGACTTCCCCACGCCTCCACTCCCCACCATTATCACCTTGTGCAGTGCCAGAGAGCTCTGGTTTTTACTTTTACCGGTAGCCATCACTGGATTCTTCTCTGTGTATCTTTCACACACACTCACACACACACGCATACACTTCCCCTGCAACCAGACACTCCGACAAAACCTGTGAATGACAGAAGTGGAAACATGTCAACATCTACCGTGAATAAACTCCATAGGTGCGAGGACAGTTGTAAAAGGATTTTCACTACGACAGTAACTTGCCGTGCCGAGGCGCTCGGCTTAGCTCCAGCACATCTTGAATCCTAACCCCCACCCTCCCCATTAAAGTGCCAAATTGCCTAATCATGAATCCTAGAACTTTATAAAGTTCGCCATCAAAAGGTCATTTTAGCTGATCGGAAGTAATGAAGCTACCATTTCTGCACCGCAAGACGGCATTTAGGAATGCATTAAAAATAGGGCATCGTGTGCTAACCTCGTTAAAAAGAAGGGAGATGTCGTTGGCCATCCATCTGCACTATAATGGCCCTGCCCTTAGAAGGTGAAAGCTCAGAGTCAATTGCTTTCACCTGACTTCCATATCTTCTATCTGTCAGACACAAATTCCAGCCTAGTGCTACGTTGTAAACGCCTGGCTGCCATGTCTTAACCTGCACAGCCTTTGGACGGACAGGAAATGGTTGTATCAAGAGAGTCGCATGTGCACAGAAGACAAGTCAGAACAAGTCACCAGCCTGTCATTAGTAGCCATCTATGGAGAGGTTCAGGGTTGAAGTTGTGACAAAGCAGTGATGGCGGACTAGTCAGCATTATTTCATTTTGTTTCGTCACTTAGTCACTTTCATGGTAATAATCAATGGTTATGTGTAAATTACAGAAAATGAAACAAAAGTGACATCGTAGGCCACTGAGACTCCCAAAATGTTTCTGGGAGATCAACCAAACAGCAAATATCGTAGTTGTTTTTTTCATGATGCAGCAGAAGCTTAGATCAATCACTTCCTGTGGACTAGCCTACTGACTTACTTCTACTGCCTTCTGTCTGATCAATATGACATCAGATTACAATGTCACATGCAGAGAGAAACGGATCTTTCACAATATCCTTCAGCAGACATAATCCATTCATTTGCCAAATAAATCCATTAATTTGCCAAATGCATACAGTGTGAAATGTGCCATGTGGTGGGTGAGCTAACTGGCGAATTAGTTAACACACGGGGGAAAGTTACTTGCAGACAATATGGGCTGTGTGCAATCTTAGGTTAGAATGACCAACACATGTATAAAACACATGTTTTACAATGAAGAATGAATGGAGGTAGATTAAAGGACACATACACCAAATAGTGGTGCAGTATACAAATGTTTTGGTGCAGGTAAAAAGGTCTCTGCATGTATGAATACAGTGAATGGTTATAATTAAATTAAATGGCCGTAGTTGTAACCAAAAATGTACCATATAAACACATAGATCTGCTTGTTTTGTGTGTATTCCCCCCCCAAACAAGTTCAATATTTTATGGAAATCGTGCAACATTCCAAAATCCCCAAGCTTAACTTCCCTTGGAGAGTTGACGTGAATGTCCCAACCCTTTGCAGCTCACCCTGTTGTTATACGGGCTCCACCCTTGACAATCCTGCTGGATAGGTCAAGAGTAAGCAACCAGTAATCAAACACCCATCTCACACAACCAGCTACCACCAGTCAAATACACATCTGAGCAGCTGGCGATAATGTCAACAGATGTCACATTATATAAATACAAACTAACATCAGAGCAAAGGGAACACTTTGACTTGGTAGAACACAAACTTTTTATTTACATTCTTTACACTGTATAGTTGCATCTCTATCTGGAAAGAAAACCCTTCCCTTCTGTGTGGATGTCACACTAATGGCAGCACAGAGCTGATTCATAGCATTATTCACAGTCTGCTCCTGCTTAACAGTAAACATCTCACTTCAGCTCAAACAGCGAGACGAGTGTGCGCTGAGAGTTAACCAGACTAGGCAGAGGAGAGGAAACATTTCCTGCTGATGGCAGCAAAAAAAAAAAAAAAAAAAACTCATACCTCCGACTCTGGTGGAGATTTTTTGTGTTTTCACATTAAAAGGTTTTTCTTGCAAATGTAGAGATGATGTCAAAACATCACGGAAGCCCATGACACCAGCTTAAAGTCCTGTAAGATTTCCACATGGTTGTTGTTTCACACAAGCATTGCAAATGCCTGGTCTAGATGAACAATTTCTACGTAAATGTCCAATTGCGCAGATGAGCTTTCGCTGCAACATTTCCTTGTGTTGTCCAGAGGCAGAGGGGAACATGTGCTTTGCATCTAATTAACCTACACTTGTATGCCAGCTACAGTGCTGTGATGGACACTGAGGAAGTGGAGCCATTGTCCCTGACAAGGATGTCTGACCTGTGCTCTTCTTCCTGTCTTTGTTATCAGTAACCAGACTAGGAAGGATATCTCCACACACACACACACACACACACACACACACACACACACACACACACACAATAACACACCTTCTAAAAGAACATATGCCAAAGTCAGCACTTATGCATAGGGACGACCATGTAAATTATTCACTTGTAACCCACTTCTCCATGCATGCACACACACGCACACACTAAAGTGGGGGAAAAGTATATGTTTGAAGAAGACCTTCGAGCAGGGGATCCACCATATTTCCACCAGCTGCAGTTCACCACAAGTAGCTTGAAGCCTTAAAATGGAAGGCATTGGAAAAAAATAATGAATATTTAGGCCTGACCCACATATGGAACCGGAGTCTGCTTGGTGGTGGTCCTCTTTAACGGGGTGTAGAGTTATGGAGAAGGAGGGGGGGCCGTCTAAAAGACCACTCTGGCTGCTACGCTACTGAAATATAGATGGCACCAGTGCAGCGTGGGCTATAGGAATTCATTAGGAGTCCCTCTGGAGAATGGGCCCGTGTTCCCTTCCTGCTCAACTCAACACTTTGGCATGAATGCTCCAAAGGTTATCCATTTGACTGTATTCCTTTTTTGTTCAGCAAAGCAGAGCTCTCTTTCTTTAGGTGTGATCTGTCAATGAACTATCTGTCACATGTGCAGAAGTTAAGAGTTTAACTGGTACAAAACACAACAAGTGATGGTCAAATTCAACATCATGTACTGTGATAACTATTCCACTCTGTGCCAAGTAGAATAAGTGAAATGATGTGTAAATTCAAGACATCTGAGCCAACGTTGCAGAGGCCCCGATGACCCTCTCTCTGCATTCCTGAGGAACCAGGGGTGAGGGGATTTCCTCTCCTCTCTGAGGGGAGAAAGCGGGGGCTTTTCTGGCCCATTAACAACCCACCAGATTCCAAGGATCTGGGAAGGAGATGATCTCAGCGTTTCTCTCATCATCAGTGGGTCAACTCAGTCAACCAAAACAATCTGAGGTGGCCTAGGGTGGGTCGTGGTTGAATTGAAACACTGTGATGTTGCACAGATGCAATGAGAGTATCCAACAGAAGGTACAGGATGTGATGTCACTTGAGGAGAGACAATTGTGGTAAAAATGATTGTGACCTGCCACTATTAACTTGTAGCGGACCAGTGTTGAGCCGTGATCCGTACAGATTCCAACTCGCGGTTCAGGGATCTCTAAAAGTAATATTTCTTCCATTTTTTTTTTTTTTCTTTTGTGCAGATCCGGATCCGTGATCCGTTCTGAAGCGTGGGTTTTATGATCCGTTGCACCACTGCTAACAGACTCTCCCGTAATAGTTCAGCTGCCAGTAATAAAACAACTCCCTCCCTAACGCACCAGCTGAACAGCTCTTGCTGTGTCTCATCAAATGTCTACCGCTCCTCGGCTGAAAAAAAAGGTCTTAATTTGGGCGCTTTGCTTCTGGACAGCTACCAACCGTAACCGGTCCTAATCACGGCTCACTGTGGAGAAAACAATACAACCTAGATGAGTCAGAAAGGTTCTTCTGTGGCACACAGCAACAGGGATTTAAGATCACAGAGCAACCACTGATGCACAACTAAACAGCAAATCTCAGATACGAGTTATGCAGAAGTTATAATGGCCACTGCCAGTGGAGATGAGGAAATGACTTGGCTCACTTAATAATTCGGTATACAGCCGCAAAGAGGGAACTCTCAGAAAGGCACCTACAATGCATACCAACAAGCCTCAGCCACAGAGGAGCCTTTGATGAGAGCGGGCAGCAGGAACTAAATCCTCTCGGTGGTAGAATCCTTCCTACTTCAGCAACACTGACTGAGCTGCTTTGTCACATTCGTCTCCAGTCTAAAAAAAAGTCTTTTTATTCACATGGGAACCATCATCAAGGTGCAAATGAAGTGCGGTCATCACTGATCCCACTCAGAACTATGACTCGGGGCAAAACATCACAAAATGTTGTGGAACTTTAAGGAGCACAAGCATCCGCGATGACATTGTGATGCGAAAGCTTTCCGTGGGTCTAAACTTCAACACACAGCAGATATTACATTACAGATATCCTCTCCTCTCTAACCTCTCCACAGCCGGCCCTGGTGATCTTATCCAAACACTCGTGTCTTTCCATTAAACATTCCACTGCATTGCTCCAGGGTAGATGGAAGGAAAACTTCATAACTCCCCACTACTTATTTCCCACCTTGCCATATATTTTTTTCATTTACCCAAAAAGAAAACACAATAGGCTCAGTTACATATCACCTACACCGTGCTAGGGACCTGCGGTGCTGTCATGGTTTACAACACAGGGAGTTGTAAACCATGACAGCACAACATCAACATCTACCCAGAACCCCCCAGTGGGTCTCTCCCTCACAGCTCAGTTGTGATCATGGTGCCTGAAAACCTTTTGCCGAGTTTAAAGAACCTTATTATAACTTGTTCATCTTCCTTGTAGTAAACCTGGGTGATAATTCAATATGAGCATTTATTGTCTTTCCAGATCAAGATATCGTGATATACAATTACATCACCTAAACTGGTAATAACAAGCACACGCCGGATCAAACTTCTCAGAAAATCGGATTATTCTGCACTAAATTTCTTAAGTAAATACCCAGTACTTTTTATTTGTTGATTATGTTATATTGCAATACAGCCTATATTGTTAGAGATATGAAATGAAACACATTGTGATAGAAGATGTTGCCGATATGTATGAGAGTAGGCCTGTGTCCAATTGGCTGCTTTGTGGGGAGAAACATCCATCTAGCCTTAAATGAATAATTCGCCTGCAAGTGGAAAAATACATAATAGACTGATTCACATATCCTGAAAGGAGTTGGGAATTTCCAGCAAAAGCAAAACTTCTGTCAAACAGTCATAGACCAAAGAAAACAGGATTTAATACTTCCAATTTTCTGAGTCTTCTTTTACTAAACTAAACGAGGGGAAAAATGATTCTATGTACAAAATGTTCTTTAGCATATATCTGTTCAGATGACTGGGATTGTTGTTGGTATCCCCAGTTAATGACAGCTCCCTGCACTGCGCAATGGCCACATGCTCCTCAGGCATGATTCATAGTAATGAATGACATTCACACAAAAATATATAAAACTTCCTGCTGACAGAAAGCAGACAACTGAGGGCAGCTATGCATCTACATCCCTATCTCCTGCACATAACCACTCACTTTCATAGTCCAGTAAAAAAAAAAAGCTGTACATCATTATTTCAACCCTTTCAATCCACTTCCAATGCCAACACCAGTAGCAGATGGTTTCCTGAGTCCTGTGCTATGACACACAAGAGCCCGGGTCAGTCGGGAACCTGATCAGGAAATGAAAACCTGATCAGAAAAGCAGATGGACCTCTTTGGTGTGAGCCAAATAAGTTAGGTCCAAAATTAGGGAAATGAGGGTCTTGCACGAAATGCTCGTCAATTCTGACAAGTTACAGTAACAGGAAGGAACCAGAGGGATTACCATGAAGATAAACATTCAAGTGGAAAAAAGAGCCTGTGTGGAGCAACAGGGATTAAACATCCCGACAGTGTTGACAGTGAAAAGGGATGAACGCAGGGCCAGCTCTGCAGCATTCACCAGACCTTTCTTCACCTCTGATGTCATTCGCTTGCAATGAGTCTACAACTATGTCAACATCTATCTTTCCCAGAATTACAATCACAATCCAGCTGTGTTGCTGTTTGCATTAAGCAGCTAGAATGTTGGTCAAAGCTGATCAATGCACTGACTCTCTTTCATTAGTTTCAATTTCTCTGGAGAGTTTTGAGTCCCAGCATTAAAACAATTAATTATGCTATAGTGGGAAAAACACTTAAAACTTGCAGGATGTAGTTATAAATTATATCAGCCATCAATAGTACCAAAACAAAAAACACCCACCACTGGTGGAGCCCTACAACACTGCAAAACAAATCCCTGAATTGGTTTCCCTGGCCATGCTCCCTGGTTGTGCTGTAGAATCAGCGTTGTGCTCATGGGTTGTTTATAAGAGGGAGGTGACCGCATGTCATTCCAGACGAGTTAACTGAAATATTCAATATCACATAGCACTCTTCACGGTAATGATCTGTCACTTAAGAATCAGTGATCTCACTCATATCCTCCAAGGCTTTTGACCGTTTCCACCTACGGGCTTGAGCATTGGTCTGTATGTTTCGGAGAGCAAACTCACAGAGAGCACCGCTGTGGTCTCACACATAACATCAGCTAATGCTTGTTTGCTATGCGTGACCAGCAGGCCATGTTTAGGGCAGTGACCTTTGTGCATGGCGTGCGGTGAGGGAATCAAACAACTTTTAGCGGCTCTAGGGTGCAATAGTACCACTCAGCACTCTTTGGCTATTGAGGGTGGAGTCTGAGTTTCAATATTTACCCCGAACTCCACAAGACATGCTATGATTAATTCAGATTGATCTGATCAGCAGATATTCAAAGCCCCATGAGGATCAGCGGTTTCAACACTGAATCATAATACATTATGAGAATATTCAAGGAGTAATCCAGACACATAAGACACCTTTACTATGAATTTTACTGGCCCTGATGCAGCTTCACTACATATATGATGTTCATTGACACACATTTCCAATTTAACTTTAGATACACTCTCTGATGGACAAAAGATTACAATTTTAATAAGGTGTTGTTTGTTATCAAGAATGTGCCTCTGAGTGTTGGGAGAACTCAGATTGTATGTATTCTCCTCTAGTCTTATCTTTTAAAATTTATTTGGAATATTCACCATGAAGCAAGTGATTGCCTTGTGCCACATTCACCAAAGCTAATGTCTCAGTTCTGTGAAATATGTTAACGACAACCTGACTCTGGGTATGGATAATATTGCCTCAGGGGTGTAACATACAGTCCTCTGATAAAAGCAAACCAGCATTGACCGAGTGATCAATAACTCTTTCACTGCACGTATCGAATAAATAACCAGACAAATCCGGAGTGGAGCACATCCCTCGTGCATCTGCGGACCACAAAATCCTGGACTTATCCAGCAAAGAGGATTAAGTAGAAAAGATGATCAAGTAGGCGGTTAAAGATTTTAGGTTTTTAAACTAGGCCTTAATGACCCTTGAGACACATTAATCTGGATGATGAATTGCATTTGTCACTTTCCCCTGATACCAAAACGAAGTATTATTAATGAGATGGAGCAACCGTGTATTGCTTTGTCAACACTATCCTATCCGAATCTCCTCGACCTGTCTGCAAACAAAAAAAGGTTTGATAAGTGTTGAAACTGCATCAGTAAACACGAGCATCCCCTTCTTGCACTAAACTAGTTTGCCTCTACCTTAAAACTCTACTAGTTTGACCTGTTTGTATTTAGCCACAAGTGACCACGTTTTTAGCAGATTTTAAATGAGCAACAGATGTCCTCCTTCACTGTGTGTCAATGGGTCCACTAGAAAATAAGATTATTAACTAATTTCATTGAGCAGACTGATCATAGAGGAAATCATATGTGACAATAACTGGATTATTATCAGATACATAACAAGAACTACTGTGCCACACTGCAGTTGCTGACAGGGAATAACGTTAAGTGAAGAAACCATGAGCCAGCCTTGGGTGTGTCATGTTCTCAGGGGGAGGTGACTTTTCAGGAAATACCGTTGGCGTAACGTTAATTATCAACGGGAATATAATTAAAACGGTTTGTTCATTTTACCTAGAGCTAATAAAGCATACTATTAGCTTCACTAAAACCCCCAACAACACCTAACAGATAGATAGATAGATAGATAGATAGATAGATATCAAACGCGAATGCTAATGTGACTTCACGCTAGCGTAGTTTACAATAGCTTTATAAGCTAACGCTAGTAACAGCAACTGACATCAACACAAACTCATAAACACGGACTTTAGTAGTAAGACTACCGTTTTTACTACCGCAGCCCTACATCACGTGGAATGAATGCCAACATATAAAAACATGCATGCTCTTTTCATTCATCCAGAAATAAAGAAAATTGAACTAGTGCCAGCAAATTAAAGCAAACGTTCACATTAGTAACGCTAAACATTGACGCTAGCTAACCTAAAGATAATTTACCAGCGATGATTAATGTTAGCATTATGTTGTACCCACTAACCAAGGCATGCATTACACGCAAACTACAACACTAAAGCTGACACTGAAACTTGTTAACAGTTAGTTAAAACCGATACAAAGTAAGAGTTAATCTGAACGCATCATCGTTATATTAAGCGGTCACCCCTCTAACGTTAGGTCCATTGCTTAAAACAGGTGTGGTACTTTGTTACTCTATAACGGCCGTGTAGAAACATCCATTCATTCGACTCCATTAAGACATGTATGAACACTTACCAACGCAGGAGTTTTGTATTTCTGCCCTCGGTTAATGTTATCTTGATGACTGCATTAATAGAGCCTGTCGGGACATTGGTTCTCCAAAAGCTAACCGCTCCTGCAACAAAAGCCCCACCTTCCGGAAGTACAAACTATAGATAACAGGAAGTAACGTCATCATCGCCTCTCGTCAAGTCTAACGTCGTTTGTTTAGATTTTCGCTAAAAGCAAATAAAGTGTAATTGAGCTTGTCACATTTGACCCGTTCAATGCAACTAATTACTTTAAAAAAAAGAAGAATAAATTGTAATGTCGATAAATCCACACACAGGAACATCTGTGTGGCACCACATGTGTTTGTTATAGCTCTTAATTACAAATTGAATATCCTCAATCATTTTGCTGACCATTTTTATATAGTTTTACATTTTTAAAATGGGTTTACTGTTTCCGGCAGCCATTGCCCATTGCAACTTTTGAATAATTATAGCCGTTTATTATGATGGATTACAAAGATGAGGGCTACTTTTTTCTTTTTTTACCATCAATTAATCAACTTATTACTTTCCTGATTGATTAACTAATTAGTCTTTTAAATTGGGAGAACTTACCCATCACGGGTTCCCAGTGCCACGGTGACATTTTCAAATTTTAGATATTCATTGATATGATATAAATCTAAGAAATGTTCATATTTGAGAAGGTACATCAACAATTACTTATCAAAATTGCTGCAGATTGCAGATTTTCGTATAGAAATGAATGGAAATCTATAAATGCATAGACAAGCATGGTACAATATACAGCCACATTTTCAAAACACAGTATCACAGTTGGTGGTTGGTGGTTAGTTGTGATGGTATATATAAGAAATTTGAAGTGGCTGAATACAAAACTAATGGTTTGACTTTTTGACAATACAATTATATCCTTATTTATTTGCAAATGGTTAGGTTTTCAGTTCAGAAAACTAAGAAGCCAAAGACACGTATATGACGTCCGATTGAAATGCATGCTTAAAATGGAGCTTAGCGACGCTGTTATAGTCTACAATGAGTAACGGTACAGGCAATGCAATCTTTTTTATTGCAATGCACGAATGGTGTCCTCTATGACCATTGAGAAGAATAAGTGAGTATATAAAGTAAATGGAAGGATGGTTATGGTACAACTGGGGGCTTTTTTAGTTGATTAAAAGCTCGTCACTTTGCTCTCCCGAAAGACTTTATGAGCCCAGGTTCGGAGACATTGGCCTCAAACATGAAAAAGAATAAAAAGGTGTGCACGTTTTATTTTATTTCCATCTTGATTGCAGCGGGGGAATAGAGCACACACATACAGTATGTTGCAGGTCTCAGCCCTCTAAGTATACGGCACTGATGAAGGAGCAGTTCATGCTCTGAAGGTTTTTCTCACATCTATATTCTTGGACACAGACAAAAAAAACAGAAGCCATACTCTTGATTTAACATGTTATTACAGAATGTATGTTCTATATATATTGCACTGGGATTGAAAGCCCCTATAGTAAAGGGTACACTTATTGTAGGGCTATCGGCTACACCATTTATATTCAGTGTACCCCTCTGGCCTTAATGAGAATTTCGAGCTTACATGTTTCCTGTACTAGTTTTCACTTTATTCATGGCCTTGGTCCAAATGTATGCTTTATCATTGATATATTGGAGACCAGGTTGAGTAATGGAGCTTGATGCACTAGGTCGGTCTCTGTGGAGATAATGTGATTGACTTTGTACACCTCTGAGCATAAATGTTGAGCATTCCTTAATGCCAAGCCATTCATAAGCTGAGACCTGGAACATTTGGGCGCTCTATTCCCCTTCTGCTATTAAGGTGAGAGGAAAATAAATTGCAGAGCAGCATATTGGAGGGTGCAGCCCTGTATATTCCTTCTCCTGTTTTAGGTCATAATATGCCCACAGGCCCTAACTGATGCTTTCCACAGAATCCCTGGAGAACCATCCATTTCAACAGAAATATGCACAATTCCAGCACTAAACCTGGCCATGTGGAACCATCTATTTACAATGACAAGCTATTAAATACCTCTTGGCTGACAGACGTAGACAGACAGTCTATGGTCTCCCTACTCTTTAAGCTGTGGCAGCAGACGGTGCTGAAGACTTGCTGCCCCAGCCAGATAATGATGCGGGCTGTAGGGTGTACAGCTGAAAAAAGACATTGACCACAGTGAAGCTATTGCTGAAATTGGTCTGCCAATTCTGCAACTAGATAAGAGTTTTTATTACCTGTACAGCTGAATATTTTTAGTAGAGATGTTCGTTGTAATTACTGACAGTTACAGTCAGCATTTTACGTTTCATTACTGCTTACTGGCAACAAATTGTGGCCTCTCCCTACGCATCCTATCAGTTTACCAGCGGCTGAGGTAAGGTCTGTAAATGTAGACACTTCTTAATCAGCTCAACAGCCCACAGTCTGTTCAGAGTTAAACAAAGCCAAACTCTGCAGGCATGTTGGTGACGTTATGTACAGTCGATGAAGAATGCACCACTGACACGTCTCTTAATTGCTGTCACTGCATGTTATTGAATTTACTTTATTTTGTATTTCTTAATTAAAAGTAGCAAGGTCAAAGTCAGTCTTTTTGCATTGCATGAAAAATAATATCCTCAGTATATATTTTAGTAAATCTTCCAACAAGGCACTCACCTCTGCTGCATCGTTTTTGTAGATTAATTCATACAGGAGTGCTTTCATTTCTACTAAGAAGAAGATTTGCAAGAAAAATTGATTATTTTCATTATTATTATTTTGTTGGAGATTATAGCTGCTAAATTAAGTGTTCAAAAGGTTTTGCCGGCATGTGTATCCCCCTTTATGCCTATAAAAGTGTACAATTCTGGATACTGACAGCATTTGGCACAGTAAAAAACACACGGGCTGCAGCAAAACTAACCCTGTAGCTTCTAATTTGGTGCAGAGCCTCCACTCCTGAACAATCCCGGTCGCTGTGGACTGCCAGACACCTGCACGTTTTGGATGTGGTGGCACCTGCATAGTTCTTATACTTGACTGCAAAGGCCTAGAGCTCGGCCACCCTGCCTACTAATACACACCACTGCCAGTGTGTTCTCCGTTCCTATCAGCACTCAGTCTCCAGCACACACTCAATTCAAAGGAGAAGAGCGACACATCTGCTTCACGATTACCAAGGATGAGGGATTAATCTCATATTCTCTGAGAACAATCAACAGCCTGGAACTCATCATTGAATGCATTCATTTATCAACTCCACCAGGTGGAGCCGATCATTGAATGCATTCATTTATCAACTCCACCAGGTGGAGCCAGAAATACCATGAGTGTTTTCGAAAAGCCTTTTTGATATGGGATCTGTAACATGCACGGCTTTCACTGCCTAAAATAAGCATTTCCAGTATTGCATGGTTCATTAAACTGGTTTTATTGTGTTGGGCATAAGACATGCGTGTTATTATACTGCAGTGTTGTCTTCAGAGGGTGGAACAAGATGTGCACTTAACAGCTCCTCTAGTACTGTTCACCGTATGCATGTCTGAAAGGGACTAAAGCCTCATTTGGTGTTTAGTACCAATAAACGGTGGCTTCAGTGCTCAGGTACAACCCAAGTCCATTACATTGTATCATAAAGAACTTCCACAGTCCACAGATACATCTATAAAAGTTTAAATAACGATTCAGGTCAGACTCTGGTATTTCTCTTTGAATCAGTTACATTTGCAATGTACACCTCACAAATGTGGATTAGTTGTGGTATAGTTAATGGTGTCTCAAAGATTAGCATTTTTATTGACATTGTATAAATGTGACAAGAAGAAAAAAAGCTACTTCTTTGCACAGCGTATATGCAGTGTTAAAAAAAAAAAAAGAAAACAAAAAGAAGGAAAATCAACCTTCTTGCTTATGGGATTTTACAGTCGAAGGATTTCAAGCGCAACCTTTGAATATTTGTGTTCACATTTGTTGCAGCAGACACGCTTCAAAATATTTCAATTGAAACGACTGCTATGAAGGTTTTATCTGTGACGAAAGCATTCAACACTCTGGTCCTTCAGAGACAAAAGACAATCGACAGGAGCGGCAGATGTTTTTGGATGATTTGCCTGCTCTGAAGTTTCTCCATTCAAAATATTTAAATACCTTATTATTCAGTCACTATTAGACCAAACAAGTTGAATCTACCTTTTTACCTATTAAAAAAATCCACACCTCTCTTTCTGCGATAAAGAGACTGCTACTGTTTAGCACTTCATACATTCATCAGTTTTCTCTACACATCGAATTCCCCCTTTCCTTTCATAACAGCTGCATGTGTCATATAGTGAGCTATGTCATTTGTTTCCTTGGAGGTGTCTATTCCAAAGTGTCACAAACCTACAGAGGCAAATATATCATCTATGTCATCAAGGCCGTCACAGCTGGCGGTCTGGGATGTCGCCTCGCATGCACTCCTGTCTATTTGGTCGTCCCCTGACAGTCCAGACACCGATGACTCAGTCCTCTTCACCCGTTTCTTTTTCACACCAGTTCTCAGTGTTGAAAACTTAAATCGACTCCTGAGGGACTGAAAGCGAGTTCTCAGGCGAGCAGAAGACCGACAGGCTCTTGGCACTGACCCCTGAGGAGATGAAGCCCAGCAGGCTTCCTGTCTGAAGGTCCGCAACCTCCTCTGGACGCTGGGGATGAGGACGAATTACAGAAATAGGAGCAATCAGTATTTGCAGAACCCAATGTCACAGAATACTTAAGTATGTACTTTTCCTGAACACATAGTAGCTACCGTATACGGTACAGCTGTACAGTCTAATGCAATCCAACACAACTGTTCTGCCAAAAGGTCCTAATTTATGTGGCTTTTAATAATAATAATAATAATAATAATAATAATAATAATAATAATAATAAATTGTCTAGGTAATAGTCAGTGGTGGTGTTGTACTGGACTACATTATATTCTGACGGGTTTTATTATTCTGCCCCAGTCATTTTGATAATTAGGGGCAACATTGTTTAACAAATTATTGAATTGCATTAGATTGCACAGCCGTACCTAATAAAGTGGCCACTGACCAACATTCTTCCCGTGTTGCTCTTACTTGTAACCTGCTGCCTCTTGGCATTTCAGCCGTTGGCACTTTAACAGCAGGAAAGTTAAAAGACGTTTCTCCTTCTCCAGCTTCTGGGATTGACACCATGTGATCATTTCCTCGAGATGCGCCGCCATGTCTGTGAAGCTTGTAGCCTCTCTCACTCGTCTCTTGAACTTTTGTCTCTTGTCAACCTGGTGTGTTTTCTGTGGGAAGGACTTGCCCTTAGGTAACAAAATGATGTAATCATTAGATGAGACGATTACATATACGATAGGCAATTACGTATTCTTTATATATATATATATAAAGA
>NW_022280050.1:1264666-1269666 GCF_004355925.1 Anarrhichthys ocellatus
TATATATATATTTTTTTTTTTTTTTTTTTTTTTGTTTTCCCACATACTTTAATAAAGTCCCTGAAAACCTTGAGAAAAGGCTTCATGTCAGTGTCAAGACCGATACCTGAAAAAATAACAATAACGTCAATACTGTTGTAACATTGTTCCAACTGCATAGTAAATGAGATGAGAAAGTGAAGCACTGGGTAAATATACAGCTTTGCTAAAAGCATCAAATCACACAAGGCTACGTTTATTTACGATTATTTTGTCAACTATCAGTAGCTATGAAAGCAAACCACCTAGATCACAGGCTGAGTGATTTGTCAGAATCTGCAGTTTGTTTGTCTGTGAAAGACTTGTGTCCTTTATAGCAGCGTCACCTTACTGCCCTGCCTCTACTGAGTCATACAGAATACAGAACAATGAAAAAGCCCCACACCTCTTTCAATAGAAACACCCATATCTTCTTTGACTTTCCTCTTCTCTCCCTGGTTCTTGACTTTAGCAGAAGATTCCTTCCTCCTCTGCTGCTTCTGGCCATGTGCTGGCTTTTTGGTCAGTAGAAATGCATCAGAAGGACCCAGGAACTGAGCCATATCTGCTGGCAGGGAGAAGTCTTTGAGGAAGGGCATGGGCTGGGCGTTGGCCACTTCTCTGAGGAGCTCCAGGAGCTGCTGATACAGAGTGGACAGGCTGACCAGGATACCGCGGGATATCACCCTGAGGAAGCACAAGGAAGACGGGTTTAGGTTTGAGCAAGGCAGTGGTTTCTAAACAAACACAAAGCAAACATTTCAAATGCAGATGTATTTTTAAACTCAACATGCAAAGCTGCCTTGTGCGGTAGGATTCTGCATCGTTTTGCATTTCTCAGCCTTTCAGATGTGACCATGAGGAAGAGCGCACTCACCAGAGACGACTGAGCATGCTGGTTATCACCATATTCAAGATAACAAACTCCTCCCATTTCATCTGCTGCTTTGAGAGTCTGAAGCATAAATCTCTTAAGGACAAACCCACGAGGTGGCATCAAGGAAGCAAAGACTATCGCACTTAATTCAGACAAAGAGATTCACAAAGATTTCTGTCAGATTACTCTGCATGTTTCTGAACAGTACCACCTTTAAAAAAGGATACATGAAAGCTCTGCTGCAGCGATTCAATGTGCAGCTCATCAGCTGGCCGGCTCCCAGCACTTTGAGACAGAGCCACTCCAGCATGGGCTGACTGGGGACGTCACACTCCCCGGCCTTGATGCTCAGTTCTCTAAACACACACACACACACACACACACACACACACACAAAAATGATTCACTGCTGTAAAAATGACATGGTGACATATCTGTCATTGGCAGTAACAATCTCATTGTAAAACCTTTTAACAGGTTTTAAGCACTGAGGAGAGTATTGAGCTGAAGCCATTGGGTGGCTATTGACTCCTTACTCCGCTATGGCAGATCAGTTAAACCGTGTTAGTTTGCAGCTTAAAATTCTGTAATGCACACATCACAGCGCACGTTGTTTTTTTATTATCCGTTTCAAAAATTTGAAATGTAAAGTTTCAATTCCTTTTATATTATTAACTTATTTTAAATGTATTTTGAACACTATTGAATTTTAGTATACCAGACAAAACCTACAGCATAGAAATGACCTCCTGACCTGATGTGGAAGATCGGTACCGGGGACATTATTGGTCTGCATAGGTCGATCAAGCTCCAGTGAATTATTTATTTATAGTTCATTGCAGTTAATCCATGCAGGCTTACACACACACACTGTGTGAAATTAAACAGCAAAGAGTGCGTTTGACGCTGGCCTTTAGGTTCACAAACATCTGTCAGAAACAGCACATCACACTGAGCCAGTAAAGCTTTTTATGTACCTTTGAAATCTGTTGGGACACAACTCTGTCAGGTCCTGCAGAGCAACATCAAGCTTCATGCTCTTCAGCCTGTTTATGCATTGTTCAACCTGTGGGAGGGAAGTCACATCAGTTAGTTCTTTAGCTTTGTCAGGTCTACCTCTTCTGTGTATGTTTCTCATCACCAGGACTAACATAGTTCAACAATCACATATCATGTAGTGGCCAGATGTGGAGGATTTATCCACAGTCCTCACCTGCTTTAAGCCTTTGAACGTCTTGTTGCCTCTGGAGCTGTTGTTTAGGATGTACAGCAGCTCGTAGAGAACTCGTACCTCCGTTTGAAGCAACTCACTCCGAAGAAGCTTAAGCACCATGTCATTCTCCACCAGCAGGACTTTAACACTTGAACCTGCGTCACAGCAACAACACTCAAACATCACAGTTCATTCAACGATAGAGTACAACTCATCATCACTGCTGAGGGTGGATTCACGCCCCTGACACGTGGGTTGCAAGCGGCATATATAAAGAGTGTCTTTGGTCTATCATCGGCATATTACGCTAATTAGCATCCGCACAATGAATCGTACCTGTAGTTGAACTGAAGTGTACACGGACACGAGAAACGGCACCGGGAAAAGCAATGTTTACCCTGTTCCACGGTTCTCCTGCCATGCTTCCCCAGAAAGAAACATACGGAAGTGAGCCAGCCAATCGTATTCGACTAAATATAAACGTCAGAGTTTGTCTTAAAGGCACAGGCAACACATTGCGGTTCATTTGCAGGTCGGACAATAGTACTAATAGTATTGTTTATGCTGTTTGAATTTCATCGATACTTAATCACCAATAAAGTTATGGAATTTGGAGGTTATTGATTTGAGTTGTAGTTTCTGTTATGAATGTCCAGGAACTGGTGTGCATTAATTTTGGCATTGCCCAATTGTGAAGATGTTCTTGTAAAACCTATGTGCTTTTATTAATGACAATATTGATGCTTTGAATAAATGCGTTGTTTGGTGTCCTAAAAAATAGGACTCAGTAAAACTCTTATGAGTACACGATTAATGCAATTTTAATATGGGAATTTCAGTATCCATAAATGTAAATTCAAGAAACCATGCTTTAATACTTTTAAGCAATATGTTTAAACAATAGATGAATTCAATTCAACACTCCCTAAGATAAAAAGCAATTCAAACCATATACAGTTGTACTGTATTACGTTTTTTAAATATAGATCTTTATTCCCCCCTAGCGTTATAAAAATGTATTGTTCTTCTCTTCATTACGTGTTATCTTGTGTTGAGGTTATGTACTTGTAGAATGTCTTTAGAGAGAGAAATCAAGGGGCCAACCTCTGGAAGTGGATTTTCTGGTAAACAACCTTGAAAATGTAAACTGTATTTTATTATATATTTTTTTTAAAGAACAAAAAGGAAATGTAACAACTAAATTGGGATTAATCTTAATCCCATGATCAACCCTGGGTTTCTGGTCTCACAAACTAGCTTGAGTTCTCACTGAGGTCAGTTGCCATGATAACTAAGGCACTTGTAAACTGTAAGGACATATCTCTAAATGGTATCTCTTGTACTGGAAATATGATAAATAGAGTAAAATCAGTGTCCCAGTCTGGTTATACAATTTAGAGATCGTATATCGTTTGAAATTGTGCTGCAGAGTCAATGTAAAGTACCACAGTATTATTTGTGTCAGATTTTGAAGAGTTTCTGGCTGGGTTGTGGATGAAAAAACAAACAGACAAAACAAAACCCTTTAGTTTTCTAGAATGTTTTGTCTTTTTTATAAGACAATTTGTCCACACTGTGTAAAAGTATATATCCTTTATTTGACTATTAAAAAAGAACGTAACCAGAACAAAGAAAATAAGAAATAACTGAATGAATCTATGTTCCCTGTTTACTCATCCAGGTGATGACTTGTAGATTCACTTCATCCAGCACAGAATCCTCCGACCTTCCCTTCACTGCCAGTCCATGGCTGCCTCCTTTCAGCCAGAAAACCTCAACTTTAGCTTTCATTTCTTCTACCGTCCCTTCAAAAAGGACCTGAGCAAGCAAAAAGCAAAATAAGAATTAAAAAATGCAAAACAATGGAATGATCAATAAATATAAATAATGTAGAAAAAAAAGTTAACTTAATGCATACACACTTATGTAAATACAAATTGAAAATCCTACAACTGTATAAGAAATTGCCTGGAAAAAGCCCCACCCCCCCCAACCATCCTCACCCTGTCACACATGATGTCCTCAGTGCCTGACACACACAGCACAGGCAGGTGCTCCGGTAGCCCCCTGAGATCCTCACTCCGTTGCAGATGGGCATGCGTCTGTGCCGGAGGATGCAGAGGGAACGACAGGCAGATGACACCCTGCACTGCATCCCGGGAGTCATCGCTCAGCTGCCTGGCTAAAGCTGCAGCAGCACGACATCCCATCGACCTTCCTGTGGATTTTCGAGACAAGATATCATACCCAGTGAGTGCTGTATTTCATATTGTATTCTCTTTTTTTTTTTTTTTTAACAATGCACAATTTTAGCAAAACCTAGAAATGTTTAAGGGCAGATTAACCAATACTGGAATTTATAATTACAAACATTATAAAATGTGCATGCAGTTTTCAGAATATGACCCATTATAAGTAACTTTATTGATCCGTCTATTATTGTATTGTTCATACCACACCGTAGAAATTAAACTCAACATGTACTTAAATACATGGTAAATTGCCACATGTAAGCCCACTAGTGTTGCTTACCTCCAACAAATATGTGCTTTATGGTAAACTTCTGTAGAGATTTCAAGAAGTCCTAGGGGGAACAAACACAGGTGTGTAAAAACATCCTACTGATTCTGAATCTGTTAATTGTTGCACAGGATAGTTGTATGGATAGTGACTGCTATGTCTGGAATGAATGGAAATTCTCACCCACACAGCACGGTAAGCCTTTACTTTATAAGACAAGTTTAAACCTTTACATGTGAAACGGAAACAAAGGAAGCCATTTGAAGCCAAGGCATGTGCCAGAGAAACCAGATGTTTAAAGTTCATGTCTCCACCCGCCCCATGTGTGAGAATGACGGCCGTGTGAACATCTGTTGCCGAGACAGGGAAACA
>NW_022280050.1:1272166-1275163 GCF_004355925.1 Anarrhichthys ocellatus
TAGAAATGCTCGTAGTAGCCAGAATCCTGCTTAAGGACCAAACTGTCTCCCGCCAGGAGGTACGGCAGTCGATACGCCGCAACAGTGCCGTCAATGTTTATTTGGTACTTGTACTGGCGGTGGAAATGGGACAGAAATAAAAAATGAAAAGGACCATCTTCAAAAATCAGCTTCTAAAAAACAAAAACTTCTTAGTAGTGCCAGTGGCACTGTAAATGCACTCTCACCTTGAAAAAGTCAAAGAAAGACACGTGTTTGACCAGCGGCCCGTAGAGGCTCTCGTCATGCTTGAAGAAGAAGAAGTTGGTGAAGGCAGCATCTATCATGGCGGGGTGAGCCCTGGAGAGCTTGACCAGCTCCAGGCGTTCCTGTCGACTGTCCCGGCCCCTCCAGAAGGCCGTGGCATTCTTCCCCGGCCAGGGTGGCCCGGTGTTGGCCTGCACCGACATCATGTCCAGACTCACTCTGTTCATCGGATAATTAAAAAGCAGATATTAAATAAAGAACCTCACTGTCATGCATATACAACTAACGTCATCTTGTTACTTTACCTATGTAATGGTCTCTCTTCACACTGTCAGCTTTGCCTCAGTGTCTATAAACTATTTGAACCCTGGTGCAGGTACTTTGCTTTATCTTTTCTGCAGGGTAAAAACATCCTATGCATGCCTGATATGGAGAGCTGTTCTGCTTGCTCAATCTAGATGCGAAATATAAAATATTTGTTAGCAAATTGTCTTCTGCTGTCAAACACCAATTGGCCGTCTTGCGCTGCACAGAAATGCACGTAGCAACGCTGAGGAAATAATGAGCATCCTGGCACAGGTCTATTTTGGTTCCACATTATTCAGTCCGCACTGTGACAGCGTCACAGTCTGTGTACACAAGCCTACTTCTCCCCCACTGTCATCTGCTTAGGGAAGAAGAGCATATTGTAACTACTGGACGGCAATGTGTTCAAGCCGGCTATGACTCCCGTCTTCCACTTTTCAGAGCCACCAGGAAGTGAGTAGTTTATACTCAGACGATAACATTTTCAGTGGAGTGTTCCTTTAAGGGTTCCCAGGTATTATTGGTAGAGTTGTAGACTAACGACAACTCTTTCAGCTTAATCCAAAGTTGCATACGGTGTTTGTGCTATGGATGCCCAGCCTCACCTCCCCATGGTCTCAAGGACAGACTCAGTCAGGTCATAGGTGGGCATGACAATATCCCTGGTGTTGTTGGAGCCACACCAGGAAAATATGGGATGGATCTTCTCAGTGGGTTTCCTCTTCTCCAACGGCCAGTCACCCAGGTTAACAAAGAACTCCATGTCAGGGAGCCGCACCTGAACGTACAACACAACGGAAAACAAGGGACAAATAAAACATGAAAAGATTAAAATTGTTCAAATGTTTCAGTGTTAGACAGGTTTAAAGACAGTTTAGGAAGAGCTTACCTTTCTGGTGAGTGACAAGAGGATCGCATCCATAAAGATTCTGAAACCCACATGCTCTCCAAAGGTTCTAACGTAGACCTAAGAGAATAAAAAAAAAAAAGCCAAATCAGCAAAAAAACGTCACCGGAGTTTCCAGCAAATCATCTTTATGCTTAGCTGCAAACTCCATCCGCTGATGAAGACCATGGATTATGGTCAAAAGCTCTGGAAAGCCAATAATAAGTGGACCTGAATTGGGATTGTATTGTCAGACGAGTGTTTCCAACTGATAAATTACCGGAAGTTCCCAGGTAACGCTAGCACTGTGGGAACGAAGCTTTAGACGTATCACCATTACAGGAGCCTGGGCTGACCTCCACAGTGGAATGAAGATTGTACCCTTGAACACCTGGTAGACAGACTTACAGGTGTGTCACATAGCTGCAGGCTCTCCTGGGCCCCTTTACATTATCACACGGCCCTACTTACTTTCCAGCCTAAATAAATTCTACCCTTTATTACTAAACTGCCCTTTGGGTCTGATGGTTATTTGTAAAAGGAACTGGGGATTCTTCTGTAAAATGACCTGCACATTAAAGTTACAGTTGGACTAATTCATCAGTTAGCTGTTACACCAGGCTGATATTGGTTGTTTATCTTATTTCTTCTGTGTTTGGTGTTTCTGAAGTGTGAGGTACCCGGTTGTCTTTAACAGTGTAGTGGCAGAGGCTCTGTCTCTGTCCAAAGCGCCGTGGGATCTCCTGCGCATTAACATCTGGGTCAACACCAGAGTAGATGGCCAGGTCCCTGTCTATCTGAGGGAAGGACTGAGGACAGTGCATGTGGGCCTCCCATTCAGAACCACTGGGCTGGGGACAGTCACAGCCCTCATGGTAGACTGGGCCTGCAGAGGAAAAACACAGAAGCATCATTAAGAAAAAAAAAAACCACAGATCTCATCCAAACAAACGTGTTGTAGGAAACATGGATTGTGTTCCACCTTTGAGAACGAACGGTGACCCGGCCACATGTTTGCTCTTGAGCAGAACGTGGATGTGGAGGTCCGTGTAGGTGGCATACATTCTGTAGCGAACCAGGAAGGAGCCATCATGGCGATCCAGGACCTGGATCCAGATGCGGGTGAACTCCTCCACTGGAGCCACAATTTTGACTTCAAAGGTCTTCTCACCGGGTGATGTTGTTAAACTGTGAGGGAGAGAAAAAACGTGGAGAACGTGCTGCTGTTAGGAATGAAAATACTGACATGCTAGCACACAAGTCACAGTGTAACATCAGTAAAAATGCTTAGTTTAGTGTAGAAAACAAGCAACATACAACATGTCTTTAACAGACATTGGTACTGAAACAGACTCAGCTATCTTATGAAAGTGATCCAACTCGACACCCAAAGAATGCGTGAAAGCCGACACCCACCGAGTAACTCCAAAATAGAGCGTGATACCTTCATTGGGCCGGTGGGAGCTGTTTGATGAAAGGGGTTGGAGGTTGTCTGAGTCTTTCAGCCTTGGGCTCTCTCTCTCTCTCTCTCTCTCTCTCTCTCTCTCTCTCTCTCTCTC